>NW_024059335.1:0-37252 GCF_016432855.1 Salvelinus namaycush | reverse complement strand
AGGAGTCACAGATAATGACACTACAGTATTGGTCTAACAGGAGTCACAGATAATGACACTACAGTATTGGTCTAACAGGAGTCACAGATAATGACACTACAGTATTGGTCTAACAGGAGTCACAGCCAGTGGAGAGAATAGGAGAAAAATCTCAGCTCTGTTATGGCATTGTAGAAGTGTGTTATAAACAGTAGTAGTGTATAGTGTATATAACCAGATGTGTTACAACATATTCACCACAGGACAGGTCTAACAGGAGTCCCCAGTAGTGTATAGTGTATATAACCAGATGTGTTACAACATATTCACCACAGGACAGGTCTAACAGGAGTCCCAGTAGTGTATAGTGTATATAACCAGATGTGTTACAACATATTCACCACAGGACAGGTCTAACAGGAGTCCCCAGTAGTGTATAGTGTATATAACCAGATGTGTTACAACATATTCACCACAGGACAGGTCTAACAGGAGTCCCAGTAGTGTATAGTGTATATAACCAGATGTGTTAAAACATATTCACCACAGGACAGGTCTAACAGGAGTCCCCAGTAGTGTATAGTGTATATAACCAGATGTGTTAAAACATATTCACCACAGGACAGGTCTAACAGGAGTCCTAGTAGTGTATAGTGTATATAACCAGATGTGTTAAAACATATTCACCACAGGACAGGTCTAACAGGAGTCCCCAGTAGTGTATAGTGTATATAACCAGATGTGTTAAAACATATTCACCACAGGACAGGTCTAACAGGAGTCCCCAGTAGTGTATAGTGTATATAACCAGATGTGTTAAAACATATTCACCACAGGACAGGTCTAACAGGAGTCCTAGTAGTGTATAGTGTATATAACCAGATGTGTTAAAACATAGTCACCACAGGACAGGTCTAACAGGAGTCCCCAGTAGTGTATAGTGTATATAACCAGATGTGTTAAAACATAGTCACCACAGGACAGGTCTAACAGGAGTCCCCAGTAGTGTATAGTGTATATAACCAGATGTGTTAAAACATATTCACCACAGGACAGGTCTAACAGGAGTCCCCAGTAGTGTATAGTGTATATAACCAGATGTGTTAAAACATATTCACCACAGGACAGGTCTAACAGGAGTCCTAGTAGTGTATAGTGTATATAACCAGATGTGTTAAAACATATTCACCACAGGACAGGTCTAACAGGAGTCCCAGTAGTGTATAGTGTATATAACCAGATGTGTTAAAACATATTCACCACAGGACAGGTCTAACAGGAGTCCTAGTAGTGTATAGTGTATATAACCAGATGTGTTAAAACATATTCACCACAGGACAGGTCTAACAGGAGTCCCCAGTAGTGTATAGTGTATATAACCAGATGTGTTAAAACATATTCACCACAGGACAGGTCTAACAGGAGTCCCTAGTAGTGTATAGTGTATATAACCAGATATGTTAAAACATATTCACCACAGGACAGGTCTAACAGGAGTCCCCAGTAGTGTATAGTGTATATAACCAGATGTGTTAAAACATATTCACCACAGGACAGGTCTAACAGGAGTCCTAGTAGTGTATAGTGTATATAACCAGATGTGTTAAAACATATTCACCACAGGACAGGTCTAACAGGAGTCCCCAGTAGTGTATAGTGTATATAACCAGATGTGTTAAAACATATTCACCACAGGACAGGTCTAACAGGAGTCCTAGTAGTGTATAGTGTATATAACCAGATGTGTTAAAACATATTCACCACAGGACAGGTCTAACAGGAGTCCCCAGTAGTGTATAGTGTATATAACCAGATGTGTTAAAACATATTCACCACAGGACAGGTCTAACAGGAGTCCCCAGTAGTGTATAGTGTATATAACCAGATGTGTTAAAACATATTCACCACAGGACAGGTCTAACAGGAGTCCTAGTAGTGTATAGTGTATATAACCAGATGTGTTACAACATATTCACCACAGGACAGGTCTAACAGGAGTCCCCAGTAGTGTATAGTGTATATAACCAGATGTGTTAAAACATATTCACCACAGGACAGGTCTAACAGGAGTCCCAGTAGTGTATAGTGTATATAACCAGATGTGTTAAAACATATTCACCACAGGACAGGTCTAACAGGAGTCCCCAGTAGTGTATAGTGTATATAACCAGATGTGTTAAAACATATTCACCACAGGACAGGTCTAACAGGAGTCCCCAGTAGTGTATAGTGTATATAACCAGATGTGTTAAAACATATTCACCACAGGACAGGTCTAACAGGAGTCCCCAGTAGTGTATAGTGTATATAACCAGATGTGTTAAAACATATTCACCACAGAACAGGTCTAACAGGAGTCCCAGTAGTGTATAGTGTATATAACCAGATGTGTTAAAACATATTCACCACAGGACAGGTCTAACAGGAGTCCCCAGTAGTGTATAGTGTATATAACCAGATGTGTTAAAACATATTCACCACAGGACAGGTCTAACAGGAGTCCCCAGTAGTGTATAGTGTATATAACCAGATGTGTTAAAACATATTCACCACAGGACAGGTCTAACAGGAGTCCCCAGTAGTGTATAGTGTATATAACCAGATGTGTTAAAACATATTCACCACAGGACAGGTCTAACAGGAGTCCCAGTAGTGTATAGTGTATATAACCAGATGTGTTAAAACATATTCACCACAGGACAGGTCTAACAGGAGTCCCCAGTAGTGTATAGTGTATATAACCAGATGTGTTAAAACATATTCACCACAGGACAGGTCTAACAGGAGTCCCCAGTAGTGTATAGTGTATATAACCAGTGAATAAAACATATTCACCACAGGACAGGTCTAACAGGAGTCCCCAGTAGTGTATAGTGTATATAACCAGATGTGTTAAAACATATTCACCACAGGACAGGTCTAACAGGAGTCCCCAGTAGTGTATAGTGTATATAACCAGATGTGTTACAACATATTCACCACAGGACAGGTCTAACAGGAGTCCTAGTAGTGTATAGTGTATATAACCAGATGTGTTAAAACATATTCACCACAGGACAGGTCTAACAGGAGTCCCCAGTAGTGTATAGTGTATATAACCAGATGTGTTAAAACATAGTCACCACAGGACAGGTCTAACAGGAGTCCTAGTAGTGTATAGTGTATATAACCAGATGTGTTAAAACATATTCACCACAGGACAGGTCTAACAGGAGTCCCCAGTAGTGTATAGTGTATATAACCAGATGTGTTAAAACATATTCACCACAGGACAGGTCTAACAGGAGTCCTAGTAGTGTATAGTGTATATAACCAGATGTGTTACAACATATTCACCACAGGACAGGTCTAACAGGAGTCCCAGTAGTGTATAGTGTATATAACCAGATGTGTTACAACATATTCACCACAGGACAGGTCTAACAGGAGTCCCCAGTAGTGTATAGTGTATATAACCAGATGTGTTACAACATATTCACCACAGGACAGGTCTAACAGGAGTCCCAGTAGTGTATAGTGTATATAACCAGATGTGTTAAAACATATTCACCACAGGACAGGTCTAACAGGAGTCCCCAGTAGTGTATAGTGTATATAACCAGATGTGTTACAACATATTCACCACAGGACAGGTCTAACAGGAGTCCCCAGTAGTGTATAGTGTATATAACCAGATGTGTTAAAACATATTCACCACAGGACAGGTCTAACAGGAGTCCCCAGTAGTGTATAGTGTATATAACCAGATGTGTTAAAACATAGTCACCACAGGACAGGTCTAACAGGAGTCCCCAGTAGTGTATAGTGTATATAACCAGATGTGTTACAACATATTCACCACAGGACAGGTCTAACAGGAGTCCCCAGTAGTGTATAGTGTATATAACCAGATGTGTTAAAACATATTCACCACAGGACAGGTCTAACAGGAGTCCTAGTAGTGTATAGTGTATATAACCAGATGTGTTAAAACATATTCACCACAGGACAGGTCTAACAGGAGTCCCCAGTAGTGTATAGTGTATATAACCAGATGTGTTAAAACATATTCACCACAGGACAGGTCTAACAGGAGTCCTAGTAGTGTATAGTGTATATAACCAGATGTGTTAAAACATATTCACCACAGGACAGGTCTAACAGGAGTCCCCAGTAGTGTATAGTGTATATAACCAGATGTGTTAAAACATATTCACCACAGGACAGGTCTAACAGGAGTCCCCAGTAGTGTATAGTGTATATAACCAGATGTGTTAAAACATATTCACCACAGGACAGGTCTAACAGGAGTCCCCAGTAGTGTATAGTGTATATAACCAGATGTGTTACAACATATTCACCACAGGACAGGTCTAACAGGAGTCCTAGTAGTGTATAGTGTATATAACCAGATGTGTTAAAACATATTCACCACAGGACAGGTCTAACAGGAGTCCCCAGTAGTGTATAGTGTATATAACCAGATGTGTTAAAACATATTCACCACAGGACAGGTCTAACAGGAGTCCTAGTAGTGTATAGTGTATATAACCAGATGTGTTAAAACAGTCACCACAGGACAGCAGTTTCCCTGATGAAAACCCACCTGAGCTCCTTGGGATCGAAGACCAGTTTGACATCGTTCACGATGGTGGGGACGTATTTCAGCGCTGCACCCTGAACAAAACAAAAATGATGAATGATCATCCCTGATCTTAAAGGTTTGAATTATAGATGACCAACTGTGTAACAGCCCTGGATGACCAACTGTGTAACAGCCCTGGATGACCAACTGTGTAACAGCCCTGGATGACCAACTGTGTAACAGCCCTGGATGACCAACTGTGTAACAGCCCTGGATGACCAACTGTGTAACAGCCCTGACCCTCACTAGAATGTTGAAAACGTTAACTAGAATATCACACTACTGTGTATGACTGAATGTGTTTCATAGCATTGGCTATGGATTCTACGTGACACTTATTGCCGAGCGTTGATTCTAGAAAACAATCATCTATAGTAGTGCTGCTTCCCAGAGGCCCTACCACACTCCAGAGGCCCTACCGCTGCCCAGAGGCCCAACCCCTATCCAGAGGCTCAACCCCTATCCAGAGGCCCTACCGCTGCCCAGAGGCCCTACCGCTGCCCAGAGGCCCTACCGCTGCCCAGAGGCCCTACCGCTGCCCAGAGGCCCTACCGCTGCCCAGAGGCCCTTCCGCTGCCCAGAGGCCCTACCGCTGCCCAGAGGCCCTACCGCTGCCCAGAGGCCCTACCACTGCACTGCCCAGAGGCCCTACCGCTGCCCAGAGGCCCTACCGCTGCCCAGAGGCCCTACCGCTGCCCAGAGGCCCTACCGCTGCCCAGAGGCCCTACCACTATCCAGAGTCCCTACCGCTGCCCAGAGTCCCTACCACTATCCAAAGTCCCTACCACTATCCAAAGTCCCTACCACTATCCAAAGTCCCTACCACTACCGCTGCCCAGAGGCCCTACCGCTGCCCAGAGGCCCTACCGCTGTCCAGAGGCCCTACCGCTGCCCAGAGGCCCTACCGCTTCCCAGAGGCCCTACCGCTGTCCAGAGGCCCTACCGCTGCCCAGAGTCCCTACCGCTGTCCAGAGGCCCTACCACTGCACTGCCCAGTGGCCCTACCGCTGTCCAGAGGCCCTACCGCTGCCCAGAGGCCCTACCGCTATCCAGAGGCCCTACCACTGCACTGCCCAGAGGCCCTACCGCTGCGCTGCCCAGAGGCCCTACCGCTGCGCTGCCCAGAGGCCCTACCGCTGCGCTGCCCAGAGGCCCTACCGCTGCGCTGCCCAGAGGCCCTACCGCTGCGCTGCCCAGAGGCCCTACCGCTGCACTGCCCAGAGGCCCTACCGCTGCACTGCCCAGAGGCCCTACCGCTGCACTGCCCAGAGGCCCTACCGCTGCACTGCCCAGAGGCCCTACCGCTGCAATGCCCAGAGGCCCTACCGCTGCAATGCCCAGAGGCCCTACCACTGTCCAGAGGCCCTACCGCTGCACTGCCCAGAGGCCCTACCGCTGCACTGCCCAGAGGCCCTACCGCTGCACTGCCCAGAGGCCATACCACTGTCCAGAGGCCCTACCACTGCACTGTCCAGAGGCCCTACCACTGCACTGTCCAGAGGCCCTACCACTGCCCAGAGGCCCTACCACTGTCCAGAGGCCCTACCATTGTCCAGAGGCCCTACCACTGTCCAGAGGCCCTACCATAGCCCAGAGGCCCTACCACTGCCCAGAGGCCATACCACTGCCCAGAGGCCCTACCACTGCCCAGAGGCCCTACCACTGCCCAGAGGCCCTACCACTGCCCAGAGGCCCTACCACTGCCCAGAGGCCCTACACTGTCCAGAGGCCCTACACTGTCCAGAGGCCCTACACTGGCAGAGGCCCTACCACTGTCCAGAGGCCCTACCACTGTCCAGAGGCCCTACCACTGTCCAGAGGCCCTACACTGGCAGAGTCCCTAGCGCTGCCCAGAGGCCCTACCGCTGCCCAGAGGCCCTACCGCTGCCCAGAGGCCCTACCGCTGCCCAGAGGCCCTACCGCTGCCCGCTACCCTCTATTTCTGATTAACAAACCGTTTATAAGGAGCACTTTTAACGGTGCAACAATTCAACTGTGTTACAAGACTTCCAAAAGGCCTGGTTAAAGGAGGGAGGGAGAGAGGGAGAGAGCGAGAGAGAGCGAGAGAGAGAGAGAGAGAGAGAGAGAGCGAGAGAGAGCGAGAGAGCGAGAGAGAGCGAGAGAGAGCGAGAGAGAGCGAGAGAGAGAGAGCGAGAGAGCGAGAGAGAGAGAGAGAGAGAGAGAGGGAGAGAGGGAGAGAGAGAGGGAGAGAGAGAGCGCGAGAGAGAGCGCGCGAGAGAGAGAGCGCGAGAGAGAGAGCGAGAGAGAGAGAGCGAGAGAGAGAGAGCGAGAGAGAGAGAGCGAGAGAGAGAGAGCGAGAGAGAGAGAGCGAGAGAGAGAGAGCGGGAGAGAGCGAGAGAGAGAGGGAGGGAGGGATGGAGGGAGTGAGGGAGGGATGGATGGAGGGAGGGAGGGAGGGAGGGAGGGAGGGAGGGAGGGAGGGAGGGAGGGAGGGAGGGGAGGGAGGGAGGGAGGGGAGGGAGGGGAGGGATCAGAAAATACCTTGAGGAGGAGCTAAAGAGGAGGAACGCAGAGATGTCCCAGGACACAGAACAGGTCAGATCAGAGAGAGATGTGTCGGGACACAGAACAGGTCAGATCAGAGAGATGTCCCAGGACACAGAACAGGTCAGATCAGAGAGAACACAGAGAGATAACAGTTGCAGAAGAAATACATATGAACACAGAGGAGAGGGAGGTACATGGAGAAATCTATTCAGAAAGACGATGAATAAAGAGGAGAGGGAGGCACATGGAGAGATCTATTCAGAAAGACATGAACACAGAGGAGAGGGAGACATGGAGAAATCTATTCAGAAAGACATATGAACACAGAGGAGAGGGAGGCACATGGAGAGATCTATTCAGAAATACAATGAATAAAGAGGAGAGGGAGGCACATGGAGAGATCTATTCAGAAAGACATGAACATAGAGGAGAGGGAGACACATGGAGAAATCTATTCAGAAAGACATATGAACACAGAGGAGAGGGAGACACATGGAGAAATCTATTCAGAAAGACAATGAAGAAAGAGAGGGAGACACATGGAGAAATCTATTCATAAATACATATGAACACAGAGGAGAGGGAGGCACATGGAGAGATCTATTCAGAAAGACATATGAATAAAGAGGAGAGGGAGACACATGGAGAAATCTATTCAGAAAGACATATGAAGAAAGAGGAGAGGGAGACACATGGAGAGATCTATTCAGAAAGACATATGAACACAGAGGAGAGGGAGACACATGGAGAGATCTATTCAGAAAGACATATGAACACAGAGGAGAGGGAGACACATGGAGAAATCTATTCAGAAATACATATGAACACAGAGGAGAGGGAGACACATGGAGAGATCTATTCAGAAAGACATATGAACACTTAGGAGAGGGAGACACATGGAGAGATCTATTCAGAAATACATATGAACACAGAGGAGAGGGAGGTACATGGAGAAATCTATTCAGAAATACAATGAATAAAGAGGAGAGGGAGACACATGGAGAAATCTATTCAGAAAGACAATGAATAAAGAGGAGAGGGAGACACATGGAGAAATCTATTCAGAAAGACATATGAACACAGAGGAGAGGGAGACACATGGAGAAATCTATTCAGAAATACAATGAATAAAGAGGAGAGGGAGACACATGGAGAAATCTATTCAGAAAGACATATGAACACAGAGGAGAGGGAGACACATGGAGAAATCTATTCAGAAAGACAATGAATAAAGAGGAGAGGGAGACACATGGAGAAATCTATTCAGAAAGACAATGAATAAAGAGGAGAGGGAGACACATGGAGAAATCTATTCAGAAAGACATATGAACACAGAGGAGAGGGAGGTACATGGAGAGATCTATTCAGAAAGACATATGAACACAGAGGAGAGGGAGGTACATGGAGAAATCTATTCATAAATACAATGAATAAAGAGGAGAGGGAGACACATGGAGAAATCTATTCAGAAATACAATGAATAAAGAGGAGAGGGAGACACATGGAGAAATCTATTCAGAAATACAATGAATAAAGAGGAGAGGGAGACACATGGAGAAATCTATTCAGAAATACAATGAATAAAGAGGAGAGGGAGACACATGGAGAAATCTATTCAGAAATACAATGAATAAAGAGGAGAGGGAGACACATGGAGAAATCTATTCAGAAAGACATATGAACACAGAGGAGAGGGAGACACATGGAGAAATCTATTCAGAAAGACAATGAATAAAGAGGAGAGGGAGACACATGGAGAAATCTATTCAGAAAGACAATGAATAAAGAGGAGAGGGAGACACATGGAGAAATCTATTCAGAAAGACATATGAACACAGAGGAGAGGGAGGTACATGGAGAGATCTATTCAGAAAGACATATGAACACAGAGGAGAGGGAGGTACATGGAGAGATCTATTCAGAAATACATATGAAGAAAGAGGAGAGGGAGACACATGGAGAAATCTATTCAGAAAGACATGAACACAGAGGAGAGGGAGGTACATGGAGAGATCTATTCAGAAAGACATATGAAGAAAGAGGAGAGGGAGACACATGGAGAAATCTATTCAGAAAGACAATGAATAAAGAGGGGAACAACACACAGACAACAATAACAGATTCACTACCAGTCAAAAGTGTGGACACACCCACTCATTCCAGGTTATTTTTTATTTTTTTTACTAGTTTCTAGACTGTAGAATAATAGTGAGGACATCAAAACTATGAAATAACACATATGGAATCATGTAGGAACCAAAAAAGTGATAAACAAATACAAATATATTTCAGATTCTTCAAATAGAAACCCTTTGCCTTGATGACAGCTTTGCACACTCTTGGCATTCTCTCAACCAGCTTCATGAGGTAGTCACCTGGAATGCCTTTCAGTTAACAGGTGTGCCTTCTTAAATGTTAATTTGTGGAATTGCTTTCCTTCTTAATGCGTTTGAGCCAATCAGTTGTGTTGTGACAAGGTAGATACAGAAGAGCCCTATTTGGTAAAAGACCAAGTCCATATTATGGCAAGAACAGATCAAATAAGCAAAGAGAAACGACAGTCCATCATTACTTTAATTTTCAAGAACTTTGAAAGTTTCTTCAAGTGTAGTAGCAAAAACCATCAAGCGCTATGATGAACCTGGCTCTCATGAGGACCGCCACAGGAAAGGAAGACCCAGAATTACCTCTGCTGCAGAGGATAAGTTCATTAGCGGTAACTGCACCTCAGATTGCAGACCAAATAAATTCTTCACAGAGTTCAAGTAACAGACACATCTCAACATCCACTGTTCAGAGGAGACTGTGTGAATCAGGTCTTCACTGTCCAATTGCTGCTAAGAAACCACTACTAAAGTACACCAATAATAAGAAGAGACTTGCTTGGGCCAAGAAACACGAGAAATGGACATTAGACTGGTGGAAATCTGTCCTTTGGTCTGATGAGTCCAAATTTGAGATTTTTGGTTCCAACCGCCGTGTCTTTGTGAGACGCAGAGTAGGTGAACGGATGATCTCCGCATGTGTGGTTCCCACCATGAAGCATGGAGGAGGAGGTGTTATGGTGCTTTGCTGGTGACACGGTCTGTGATTTATTTTGAATTCAAGGCACACTTAACCAGCATGGCTACCACAGAATTCTGCAGCGATACACCATCACATCTAGTTTGGGCTATCATTTGTTTTGTCAACAGGACAATGACCCAAAACACACCTCCAGGCTGTGTAAGGGCTACTTGACCAAGGAGAGTGATGGAGTGCTGCATCAGATGACCTGGCCTCCACAATCACCTGACCTCAACCCAATTGTGATGGTTTGGGATTGAGTTGAACCGTAGAGTGAAGGACAAGCAGCCAACAAGTGCTCAGCATATGTGAGAACTCCTTCAAGACTGTTGGAAAAGCATTCCAGGTGAGGCTGGTTGAGAGAATGCCAAGTGTGTGCAAAGCTGGCATCAAGGCAAAGAGTGGCTACTTTGAAGAATCTAAAATCTAAAATATTTTTGTTTAAAACTTTTTTGGTTACTACATGATTCCATATGTGTTATTTCATAGTTTTGATGTCTTCACTATTATTCTACAATGTAGAAAATAGTAAAAATAAAGAAAGGTGTGGTGCGTCCAAACTGAATGTACTGTATATTGTCCTTTACCCATAGGGGAGCATGATACATATGGACACATAGTGGACATGGGATGGGAACTAGAGACTAGATATACACAGGGAGACATAAATAGAATACCATGGAAACACAAAAGGCATCACTCTGAAGCAGAGACAGACTATATGAATGATGTCCTACCTTCACCATGCCTGTGTTCTCAGAGTTGAGGTTCATCATTTCATTGAAGGAAGTGAAGAGATTCCTCAAGGACTCCATGAAGTCTGCTTCTCCTTTGTTCTCATACAGTCTGGGGAGAAGAGGAGAGATGATGGAGGGAGGGAGAAGAGAGGGATGAAGGGAGGGAGGGAGGAGAGGAGTGAGGGATGTAGGGAGAGGAGCGAGGGATGGAGAGAGGGATGGAGGGAGAGAGAGGAGAGGAGAGGGAGAGGAGAGGAGAGAGAGAGGAGAGGGATGGAGAGAGGGATGGAGGGAGAGGAGAGAGGGATGGAGAGAGGGATGGAGAGAGGGAGGGAGAGAGAGGAGAGGAGAGGAGAGGAGAGGAGAGGAGAGGAGAGGAGAGGAGAGGAGAGGAGAGGAGAGGAGAGGAGAGGAGAGGAGAGGAGAGGAGAGGCAGAGGAGAGGAGAGGTAAGGCAGAGGAGAGGAGAGGAGAGGGAGAGGAGAGGGAGAGGAGAGGGAGAGGAGAGGGATGGAGAGAGTGATGGAGGGAGAGGAGAGAGGGATGGAGGGAGAGGAAAGAGGGATGGAGGGCGAGAGGGATGGAGGGAGAGGAGAGAGGGATGGAGGGAGAGGGAGAGGAGAGAGGGATGGCGGGAGAGAGAGAAGAGGAGAGAGGGATGGAGGGAGAGGAGAGGAGAGAGGGATGGAGGGAGAGAGGGAGGAGAGAAAAGAGGGATGTAGGGAGAGAGGGATGGAGGGAGAGAGGGATGGAGGGAGAGAAGGATGGGGAGAAAAGAGATGGAGGGAAGAGGGATAGGAGGAGAGAGGGGGTGGTAGGAGAGAATGAGGAAGAGAGCAGGAGAGAGAGGAGAGAGAAAGGGAGGAGAGGAGGAATTAAAACCAATGATTAAGAGACCTTTCATGAAGTCCCTCCACACACAATCAGAGACCTGCTGTTAGCTCACATAGAGATGTAAACAGGTCCCCTGTAGCCGGATGCCAGTTGGCCACTTCTCTGTCATTGTTATATCACTGTTCTCTACCCATCAAACCAGTGCCCACTGACTGCAGGCTATGCACGGTTTCTCCATGCAAATACCAAACAAGATCAAAATACATTGATCATTGCTGGTCGTCATTAGCATCTAAAACAAACAGGCTCCACCCCTCCAGCCTGCCTGCTTCCAGCGCCAAAAGTAGGGACAATAACGTCAAGTCCTGGCATAGCAAAAGAGATGCCTATTATTCTGAAATACTTTACGTAGGGGGAAGAACAGTTCATTTACTGTGAATTTTTTGACACGATGTGATGTGATCGCTAGGTACAAGGCTTCGTAACTGTTTTATAATGAAGGAATCAGGCCAGAGGAGGTGTGGTATATGGCCATTATACCACGGCTAAGGGCTGTTCTTACCCACGATGCAACGCGGAGGGCCTTAGTCGTGGTATACTGGCCATATATCACAAACCACCGAGGAGCCTTATTGCTGTTATAAACTGGTTACCAAGGTGATTAGAGCGGCACAGAGTGGTCGTACCAGTGGTACGTGGTCTGATATACCACGGCTTTCAGCCAATCAGCAACCAGGGCTTGAACCACTCAGGTTATAGTAGTCTGCATTTGGAAAGTATTCAGACCTCTTGACTTTTTACAGCCTTATTTAAAAATTGATTAAATTGTTTTTAACCCCTCATCAATCTACAAGCAGTAGCCCATAACGAAAAAGCAAAAATGTTGTATTTTTTATTTTGGCAAATTTATGAAGAAAAAAACAAATATCAAATTTACATAAGTATTCAGACCATTTACTCAGTACTTTGTTGAAGCACCTTTGGCAGCGATTACAGCCTCGAGTCTTCTTGGGTATGACGCTACAAGCTTGGCACACCTGTATTTGGGGAGTTTCTCCCATTCTTCTCTGCAGATCCTCTCAAGCTCTGTCAGGTTGAATGGGGAGCGTCTCTGCACAGCTATTTTCAGGTCGCTCCAGAGATGTTCGATCGAGTTCAAGTCCGGGCTCTGGCTGGGCCACTCAAGGACATTCAGAGACTTGTCCCAAAGCCACTCCTGCGCTGCCTTGGCTGTGTGCTTAAGTCCGTTGTCCTGTTGGAAGGTGAACCTTCACCCCAGTCTGAGGTCCTGAGCGCTCTGGAGCAGGTTTTCATCAAGGATCTCTCTGTACTACCATCCGTTCATCTTTCCCTCGATCCTGACTAGTCTCCCAGTCCCTGCCACTGAAAAACATCCCCACAGCGTGATTGACACCACTATGCTTCACTGTAGGGATGGTGCCAGGTTTCCTCCAGATGTGACGCTTGGCATTCAGGCCAAAGAGTTTCATCTTGGATTCATCAGAGTCTTTAGGTGCCTTTTGGCAAACTCCAAGTAGGCTGTCATGTGCCTTTTACTGAGAAGTGGCTTCTGTCTGGCCACTCTACCATAAAGGCCTGATTGGTGGAGTGCTGCAGAGATGGTTGTCCTTCTGGAAGGTTCTCCCATCTCCACAGAGGAACTCTGGAGCTCTGTCAGAGTGACCATCGGGTTCTTGGTCACCTCCCTGACCAAGACCTTTCTCCCCCGATTGCTCAGTTTGGCCGGGCGGCCAGCTCTAGGAAGAGTCTCGATGATGGCAAACATCTTCCATTTAAGAATGATGGAGGCCACTGTGTTCTTGTGGACCTTCAATGCTGCATACATTTTTTGGTACCCTTCCCCCGATCTATGCCTCGACACAATCCTGTCTCGGAGCTCGACGGACAATTCCTTCAACCTCATGGATTGGTTTTTGCTCTGACATTCACTGTCAACTGTCAGACCTTATATAGACAGGTGTGTGCCTTTCCAAATCATGTCCAATCAATTAAATTTACCACAGGTGGACTCCAATCAAGTTGTAGAAACATCTTAAGGATCATCAATGGAAACAGGATGCACCTGAGCTCAATTTCGAGTCTCGTAGCAAAGGTTCTGAATACTTATGTATTTTTTTCCCCCAAATTTGCTAAAAATAAATAAAAAAGTGTTTATTTTGTCATTATGGGGTATTGTGTGTAGATTGATGAGGGAAAAAAACAATTTGATCATTTTTAGAATAAGGCTGTAATGTAAAAAAAATTGGAAAAATTCAAGGGGTCTGAATACTTTCCGAATGCACTGTAGGCTAAGGCCCTAAAATTCATCTGGACCTCCAAGACAGGTCCACTGCTTTAAAATTGTTCCCCTCTAACCAGGGACTGATTTAGACCTGGAACACCAGGTGGGTGATATTAATGAATAGGGACTGATTTAGACCTGGGACACCAGGTGGGTGATATTAATGACCAGGGCCTGATTTAGACCTGGGACACCAGGTGGGTGATATTAATGATCAGGGACTGATTTAGACCTGGGACACCAGGTGGGTGATATTAATGATCAGGGACTGATTTAGACCTGGGACACCAGGTGGATGATATTAATGATCAGGGCCTGATTTAGACCTGGGACACCAGGTGGGTGATATTAATGATCAGGGCCTGATTTAGACCTGGGACACCAGGTGGGTGCAACTATTCTATGAGAACATTTCTGAATGGTACTCTGAAGTATCCATTCTAACCACGAAAGACTTTGATCTTCAGGGAAGCAGAAAGAGAGACGCTGATGAACTGACTCTGGATGGTCCGGCTCCCAACAGAAATCACAACGACACACTGGGTGTAAATATATATTGATTGTGCAATTATTCCTGAATGAGTGAGCGTTCATGTGCAAAGGATTAGCATTTCAATTAATATAATTATCAACTGTGTAGTGATTCCTTTTGTCTGTCCCTCGTGTTCTCAGTCCACACCCACTTCCCTTTGTCCACCAAGCCGTCATATCGGCTTAGCCCACTAGGGAACCTCCACTTTCATTTCCTTGTAACCATAGCTACTGTTGTTTGTTTATGCATTTCTGTGATTAGTTAGTTAGTAAATGATTAAGCCAATTGGTGTATGGATGATTCATGGTAAAGGCTGGGTTCGTGCAGATAACAATTTACGACGTTTGGAATGAGACTAACGTGAGGCAAAGAATAAATCATTAATTACAAGACTAACTGATCAGATATTAAAATATCTGAAGAGTTATATTAGGAAAATTATAACTTTGTAATCTGAAGATTTTCCTTGGTGCCCCGACTTCCTAGTTAATTACATTTACATGATTAGTTTAATCACGTAATAATAAATACAGAGAATTGATTTGATAAAATACCAGTCTTCACTTTTAATGATGCCAAAGACATGACAGTATGGAGGCAGAACCTGGACTGTAACCTCTTTGTACGGAGGCAGAATCTGGACTGTAACCCTTTTGTACGGAGGCAGAACCTGGACTGTAACCCTTTGTACGGAGACAGAACCTGGACTGTAACCCTTTGTATGGAGACAGAACCTGGACTGTAACCCTTTGTATGGAGACAGAACCTGGACTGTAACCCTTTGTACGGAGGCAGAACCTGGACTGTAACCCTTTTGTACGGAGGCAGAACCTGGACTGTAACCCTTTGTACCGAGGCAGAATCTGGACTGTAACCCTTTGTATGGAGGGAGAATCTGGACTGTAACCCTTTTGTACGGAGGCAGAACCTGGACTGTAACCCTTTGTATGGAGACAGAACCTGGACTGTAACCCTTTGTACGGAGACAGAACCTGGACTGTAACCCTTTGTATGGAGACAGAACCTGGACTGTAACCCTTTGTATGGAGACAGAATCTGGACTGTAACCCTTTGTACGGAGGCAGAACCTGGACTGTAACCCTTTTGTACGGAGGCAGAATCTGGACTGTAACCCTTTGTATGGAGACAGAACCTGGACTGTAACCCTTTGTATGGAGACAGAACCTGGACTGTAACCCTTTGTACGGAGGCAGAATCTGGACTGTAACCCTTTGTATGGAGGCAGAATCTGGACTGTAACCCTTTGTATGGAGACAGAACCTGGACTGTAACCCTTTGTACGGAGGCAGAATCTGGACTGTAACCCTTTGTACGGAGGCAGAATCTGGACTGTAACCCTTTGTATGGAGACAGAACCTGGACTGTAACCCTTTGTACGGAGGCAGAATCTGGACTGTAACCCTTTGTACGGAGGCAGAATCTGGACTATACCCTGTAACTCTTTGTACGGTGCAAAACAGGAGTGCAAGACAGTAGATTAAAGTAAAGCCTCTATTCTCTCATCTCTAATCCCAACAACACGGCTTGTATCCCACTCACTTGCACAACGCATGTAAACCTCCCCAAACGGGAATGGAACTATAAAATGAGCTGCTTTGTGGGGGAATTAAACTAATGATGTGTGTCTACCGTCTCCGGATGGTACGGATGTATATTATTGATTACTGAGTAAAACACTTCTGAGGGGGACAAGACATGTTTAGAGGGGGTTTCTTCCTCCTACACTGCTGAGGGGGACATGTTTAGAGGGGGTTTCTTCCTCCTACACTGCTGAGGGGGACATGTTTAGAGGGGGTTTCTTCCTCCTACACTGCTGAGGGGGACAAGACATGTTTAGAGGGGGTTTCTTCCTCCTACACTGCTGAAGGGGAATAGACATGTTTAGAGGGGGATTCTTCCTTCTACACTGCTGAGGGTGACATGTTTAGAGGGGGTTTCTTCCTCCTACACTGCTGAGGGGGACAAGACATGTTTAGAGTGGGTTTCTTCCTTCTACACTGCTGAGGGGGACAAGACATATTTAGAGGGGGTTTCTTCCTCCTACACTGCTGAGGGGGACAAGACATATTTAGAGGGGGTTTCTTCCTCCTACACTGCTGAGGGGGGACAAGACATGTTTAGAGGGGGTTTCTTCCTTCTACACTGCTGAGGGGGACACGACATGTTTAGAGGGGGTTTCTTCCTCCTACACTGCTGAAGGGGGAATAGAGATGTTTAGAGGGGGTTTCTTCTTCCTACACTGCTGAGGGGGACAAGACATGTTTAGAGGGGGTTTCTTCCTCCTACACTGCTGAGGGGGACAAGACATGTTTAGATGGGGTTTCTTCCTCCTACACTGCTGAGGGGGACAAGACATGTTTAGAGGGGGTTTCTTCCTCCTACACTGCTGAGGGAGACATGTTTAGAGGGGGTTTCTTCCTCCTACACTGCTGAGGGAGACATGTTTAGAGGGGGTTTCTTCCTTCTACACTGCTGAGGGGGACAATACATGTTTAGAGGGGGGTTCTTCCTTCTACACTGCTGAGGGGGACAAGACATGTTTAGAGGGGGTTTCTTCCTTCTACACTGCTGAGGGGGACAAGACATGTTTGGAGGGGGTTTCTTCCTCCTACACTGCTGAGGGGGGACAAGACATGTTTAGAGGGGGTTTCTTCCTTCTACACTGCTGAAGGGGGACAAGACATGTTTAGAGGGGGTTTCTTCCTCCTACACTGCTGAGGGGGGACAAGACATGTTTAGAGGGGGTTTCTTCCTTCTACACTGCTGAGGGGGACAAGACATGTTTAGAGGGGGTTTCTTCCTTCTACACTGCTGAGGGGGACAAGACATGTTTAGAGGGGGTTTCTTCCTCCTACACTGCTGAGGGGGACAAGACATATTTAGAGGGGGTTTCTTCCTCCTACACTGCTGAGGGGGGACAAGACATGTTTAGAGGGGGTTTCTTCCTTCTACACTGCTGAAGGGGGAATAGAAATGTTTAGAGGGGGTTTCTTCCTTCTACACTGCTGAGGGGGACAAGACATGTTTAGAGGGGGTTTCTTCCTCCTACACTGCTGAGGGGGACAAGACATGTTTAGATGGGGTTTATTCCTCCTACACTGCTGAGGGGGACAAGACATGTTTAGAGGGGGTTTCTTCCTCCTACACTGCTGAGGGAGACATGTTTAGAGGGGGTTTCTTCCTCCTACACTGCTGAGGGAGACATGTTTAGAGGGGGTTTCTTCCTCCTACACTGCTGAGGGAGACATGTTTAGAGGGGGTTTCTTCCTTCTACACTGCTGAGGGGGACAAGACATGTTTAGAGGGGGTTTCTTCCTCCTACACTGCTGAGGGGGACAAGACATGTTTAGAGGGGGTTTCTTCCTCCTGAGGGGGACAAGAGGGGGTTTCTTCCTTCTACACTGCTGAAGGGGGAATAGAAATGTTTAGAGGGGGTTTCTTCTTCCTACACTGCTGAGGGGGACAAGACATGTTTAGAGGGGGTTTCTTCCTCCTACACTGCTGAGGGGGACAAGACATGTTTAGATGGGGTTTATTCCTCCTACACTGCTGAGGGGGACAAGACATGTTTAGAGGGGGTTTCTTCCTCCTACACTGCTGAGGGGGACAAGACATGTTTAGAGGGGGTTTCTTCCTCCTACACTGCTGAGGGGGACAAGACATGTTGAGGGGGTTTCTTCCTACTACACTGCTGAGGGGGGACAATACATGTTTAGAGGGGGTTTCTTCCTCCTACACTGCTGAGGGGGACAAGACATGTTTAGAGGGGGTTTCTTCCTACTATACTGCTGAGGGGGGACAAGACATGTTTAGAGGGGGTTTCTTCGTCCTACACTGTTGAGGGGGACAAGACATGTTTAGAGGGGGTTTCTTCGTCCTACACTGTTGAGGGGGACAAGACATGTTTAGAGGGGGTTTCTTCCTCCTACACTGCTGAGGGGGGACAAGACATGTTTAGAGGGGGTTTCTTCATCCTACACTGCTGAGGGGGACATGTTTAGAGGGTGTTTCCTCCTCCTACACTGCTGAAGGGGGACAAGACATGTTTAGAGGGGGTTTTTCCACATCCAACTTCACACTGTTACTTCCAGACACAGACACGGTAATGCAGGTTGCCATACCTGGGTTCAAGTAGTATTTGATATATTTCAAACACTATAGATGTGCTTGATTGAGCTTGCCAATCAAATAGCCACTACTATTTGAAGCCAGATTAGGTGGTTGCTATCTACATGATAAGAGTCTGTAGAAGAGACAGACAGACAGTACAGACAGGCAGGCAGAGACAGGGAATAGGCAGGGAATAGACGCTGTTGAGTTGAGGGGGCTTACAGGCAGAAACTATGGGATTTGAAGCACCACTGAGGTTTCACAACAACTACTGAAATCATCCTTCCTTCCTCTCATGTGGTGCTACAAAGCAGAGTTCAGAGGCTGTGTTCAAAATGGCACACTACTCCCTATGGGGCAGCTTTTGACCAGGGCCCCACAGGACCCATATAGTGAATAGTGAAAAGCCAGTCAGTCAGAGTCAGGCACTCTCACTGGGCCCTACTCTCCTGCTTGGAGGAGTGAGGCCATTGTGTGTGTCAGACAGAGTTCTCAGGGCTCTGGCTGGCCAGTGGAACACTTCTGAGGAAGGAAGGAAGGAAGGAAGGAAGGAAGGAAGGAAGGAAGGAAGGAAGGAAGGAAGGCAGGCAGGCAGGCAGGCAGGCAGACAGGCAGACAGGCAGACAGGCAGACAGGCAGACAGACATGGTTCCCAGGGCTCTGGCTGGCCAGTGGAACACTTCTGAGGAGTGAGGACAGACAGACAGACAGACAGACATGGTTCCCAGGGCTCTGGCTGGCCAGTGGAACACTTCTGAGGAGTGAGGACAGACAGACAGACAGACAGACATGGTTCCCAGGGCTCTGGCTGGCCAGTGGAACACTTCTGAGGAGTGAGGACAGACAGACAGACATGGTTCTTGCTTTCCAAGATGACATTGAAATGTTGCTGAGGGACCAAGTTACAGTTTTGACTGAAATCGGCTTGAAAATCTACGGCAAGACTTGTAAATGGCTGTCTAGCAACGATCAACAACCAACTTGACAAGAGTTTGAAGAATTTAAAAAATAATAATGTGCAAATATTGTACAATCCAGGTTGTGCAAAGCTCTCAGAGACTTAGCCAGAAAGACTCACAGCTGTAATCGCTCTTAGAGACTTAGCCAGAAAGACTCACAGCTGTAATCGCTCTTAGAGACGTACCCAGAAAGACTCACAGCTGTAATCACTCTTAGAGACGTACCCAGAAAGACTCACAGCTGTAATCGCTCTTAGAGACGTACCCAGAAAGACTCACAGCTGTAATCGCTCTTAGAGACTTAGCCAGAAAGACTCACAGCTGTAATCGCTGCCAAAGATGATTCTAACATGTATTGACTCAGGAGTATGGACACTTACGTAAATGAGATATTTCTGAATTTCATTTTCAATACATTTGCACAAAAATGTGTCATTATGGGGTATTGTGTGTAGATGGGAGAGAATTGTTTTTAATTTTAATCAATTTTAAATTCAGGCAGTAACACAACCAAACAAGGAATAAGTCAAGGGGTATGAATACTTTGTGAAGGCCCTGTAGCATGTTACATACCATGTACTTCCTACTGTCAATATTTACATTCAAACGGAAACGGACACAGACGGACTAATCAACACTAAAGTCATATTATTCACATGAACGATTTGAGCAGAGTAGTGTGTAGGGGTGTGTGTGTAGGTGTGTGTGTGTGTAGGTGTGTGTGTAGGTGTGTGTGTGTGTAGGTGTGTGTGTGTGTAGGTGTGTGTGTGTGTAGGTGTGTGTGTAGGTGTGTGTGTAGGTGTGTGTGTAGGTGTGTAACACTTACTGGTTGAAGAGGACCCTGGAGCGCACTATGAACTTGAATATGTACTCCAGAGCTTTCATGGCCTTCAGCAGCTGTTCTGTCAGCCTCTCTGCATTCTCCACATAGTTCTTCAGGACCTTGGTCAGCTTCCTGAAGTACATACACACATATATATACACACATTACATTAGATATTGTATAGCTGTTCCGTCACCTTCTCTGCATTCTCTACATAGTTCTTCAAAACATTGGTCAGCTTCTACTGTATTGTAGTCAATGGCATTCCGACGTTGCTCATCCTAATATTTATACATGTCTTAATTACATCCTTTAACGTTTAGATGTGTGTATTGTTGTGAAGTGTTAGATATTACTGCACTATTGGAGCTAGGAACACAAGCATTTCACTACACCCACAATAACATCTGGTAAATACAGTTGAAGTCGGAAGTTTACATATACTTAGGTTGGAGTCATTAAAACTCGCTTTTCAAGCGCTACACAAATTACTTGTTAACAAATTATAGTTTTGGCAAGTCGGTTAGGACATCTACTTTGTGAATGACACAAGTAATTATTCCAACAATTGTTTACAGACAGATTATTTCACTAAATCACAATTCCAGTGGGTCAGAAGTTTACATACACTAAGTTGACCGTGCTTTTAAACGGCTTGGAAAATCTAAAGAAATCAGCCAAGACCTCAAAAATAATGTGTAGACCTCGACAAGTCTGGTTCATCCGTGGGAGCAATTTCCAAACGCCTGAAGGTACCACGTTCATCTGTACAAACAATAGTAAGCAAGTATAAACACCATGGGACCACGTAGCCGTCATACCGCTCAGGAAGGAGACGCCTTCTGTCTCCTAGAGATGAACAGACTTTGGTGCGAAAAGTACAAATCAATCCCAGAACAACAGCAAAGGCCCTTGTGAAGATGTTAGAGGAAACAGGTATCTATAGCCACAGTAAAACGAGTCCTATATCGACATAACCTGAAAGGCCGTTCAGCAAGGAAGAAGCCACTGCTCCAAAACCGCCATAAAAAAGCCAGACTACAGTTTGCAACTGCACATGGGGACAAAGATCATACTTTTTGGAGAAATGTCCTCTGGTCTGATGAAACAAAAATAGAACTGTTTGACCATAATGACCATTGTTATGTTTGGAGGAGAAAGGGGGAGGCTTGCAAGCCGAAGAACACCATCTCAACCGTGAAGCATGGGGGTGGCAGCATCAGGTTGTGGGGGTGCTTTGCTGCAGGAGGGACTGGTGCACTTCACAAAATAGGTGCATCATGAGGAAGGAAAATGATGTGGATATATTGAAGCAACATCTCAAGACATCAGTCAGGAAGTTAAAGCTTGGTTGTAAATGGGTCTTCCAAATGGACAATGACCCCAAGCATACTTCCAAAGTTGTGGCAAAATGGCTTAAGGACAACAAAGTCAAGGTATTGGAGTGGCCATCACAAAGTCCTGACATCAATCCTATAGAACATTTGTGGGCAGAACTGAAAAAGCGTGTGCGAGCAAGGAGGCCTACAAACCCGACTCAGTTACACCAGCTCTGTCAGGAGGAATGAGCCAAAATTCACCCAACTCATTGTGGGAAGCTTGTGGAAGGCTACCCGACACATTTGACCCAAGTTAAACAATTTAAAGGCAATGCTACCAAACACTAATTGAGTGCATGTAAACTTCTGACCCACTGGGAATGTGATGAAAGAAATAAAAGCTGAAATAAATAATTCTCTCTACTATTATTCTGACATTTCACATTCTTAAAATAAAGTGGTGATCCTAACTGACCTAAGACAGGGAATTTTTACTAGTATTAAATGTCAGGAATTGTGAAAAACAGAGCTAAAATGTATTTGACTAAGGCGTATGTAGACTTCCGTCTTCAACTGTATGTGTTTCCGTGGCCAATAAAATGTGATTTGGGAATTGTAGAACACACACTACGGGTCGAACGTTCTAGAACACCTACTCATTCAAGGGTTTTTCTTTAATTTTACTATTTTCTACATTGTAGAACAATAGTGAAGATATCAAAACTATGAAATAACACCTTGATGTGTTTTTTTTGCGACTGCACTTGAAGAAACTTTAAAAGTTATTGAAATGTTCCGTACTGACTGACCCATCATGTCTTAAAGTAATGAGGGACTGTTGTTTCTCTTTGCTTATTTGAGCTGTTCTTGCTATGGACTTTTACCAAATAGAGCTTCTGTATACCACACCTACCTTGTTACAGCACAACTGATTGGCTCAAAGAAATTCAGGTGGTGAACCATCCTTGATACACACAGGAAACTGTTGAGTGTGGAAAGACCCTGCAGCGTTGCAGTTCTTGACGCACTCAAACTGGTCCGCCTGGCACCTACTACCGTACCGCGTTCAAAGGCACTTAAATCTTTTATCTGAGCCATTCACCCTCTGAATGGTACACAGACACAATCCATGTCTCAATTGTCTCAAGGCTTAGAAATCCTTCTTTAACGTGTCTCCTCCCCTTCATCTACACTGATTGAAGTGGATTTAACAGGTGACCTCAATAAGGGATCATAGGTTTTCACCTGGATTCACCTGGTCAGTCTATGTCATGTAAAGAGCAGGTGTTCCTAATGTTTTGTCCACTCGGTATATTTCTCGAGCGGTAATAAGCGGTACTCACGTGTACGCCAGAGTAGCACTGAAATGCTTGCGGATGTAGGTTTCAAGGACAGGGTTAAAGTGCTGAAACTTCCTGTCTGAAATCAGTCCAATTATGAATACCTGCCAAAAAAAAAAAAATACAGAAACAAATTCATTTAAAAACACAAACCGTACGGTCACAAAAGAGTTGGGAGGAAAAAACTAGACGTTTTCTTTCTTCATTGAAAATGGACAAAAAGGAGAGAGAGAGGAGGAAATGAAATGTAGATTGGAAATAATGAAAAGCCAAATTTTCTCTATTCTATCTTTCCCCAGATAATGTAAGACGCAGTAGTCGGTGTGTGGTTTCTCTCTGGGTAAGGGGAGCCGGCTCCACTGCCAATTACCTAGTCATAGGTGACTATTACCTAGTCATAGGTGACTATTACCTAGTCATAGGTGACTATTACCTAGTCATAGGTGACTATTACAAAACCACATATATAACATTTACTGATACAGGGGTTGTACAATAAGGTGCGTCAGAAGTTAAAATCAATGGAATAGCCACAAAGACATTAGGATGGTGATTTAATATTATATAGTACTACAAACAGCTCTATTACTGTAAAGACATTAGGATGATGATTTAATATTATATAGTACTACAAACAGCTCTATTACTGTAAAGACATTAGGATGATGATTTAATATTATATAGTACTACAAACAGCTCTATTAATGTAAAGACATTAGGATGATGATTTAATATTATATAGTACTACAAACAGCTCTATTACTGTAAAGACATTAGGATGATGATTTAATATTATATAGTACTACAAACAGCTCTATTAATGTAAAGACATTAGGATGATGATTTAATATTATATAGTACTACAAACAGCTCTATTAATGTAAAGACATTAGGATGGTGATTTAATATTATATAGTACTACAAACAGCTCTATTAATGTAAAGACATTAGGATGATGATTTAATATTATATAGTACTACAAACAGCTCTATTACTGTAAAGACATTAGGATGATGATTTAATATTATATAGTACTACAAACAGCTCTACTACTGTAAAGACATTAGGATGATGATTTAATATGATATAGTACTACAAACAGCTCTATTACTGTAAAGACATTAGGATGATGATTTAATATTATATAGTACTACAAACAGCTCTATTAAATGTAAAGACATTAGGATGATGATTTAATATTATATAGTACTACAAACAGCTCTATTACTGTAAAGACATTAGGATGATGATTTAATATTATATAGTACTACAAACAGCTCTATTACTGTAAAGACATTAGGATGATGATTTAATATTATATAGTACTACAAACAGCTCTATTAATGTAAAGACATTAGGATGGTGATTTAATATTATATAGTACTACAAACAGCAGACATTAGGATGATGATTTAATATTATATAGTACTACAAACAGCTCTATTAATGTAAAGACATTAGGATGATGATTTAATATTATATAGTACTACAAACAGCTCTATTACTGTAAAGACATTAGGATGATGATTTAATATTATATAGTACTACAAACCGCTCTATTACTGTAAAGACATTAGGATGATGATTTAATATTATTTAGTACTACAAACAGCTCTATTACTGTGGAGACATTAGGATGATGATTTAATATTATATAGTACTACAAACAGCTCTATTACTGTAAAGACATTAGGATGATGATTTAATATTATATAGTACTACAAACAGCTCTATTAATGTGGAGACATTAGGATGATGATTTAATATTATATAGTACTACAAACAGCTCTATTACTGTAAAGACATTAGGATGATGATTTAATATTATATAGTACTACAAACAGCTCTATTACTGTAAAGACATTAGGATGATGATTTGATATTATATAGTACTAGAAACTGCTCTATTACTGTAAAGACATTAGGATGATGATTTAATATTATATAGTACTACAAACAGCTCTATTACTGTGGAGACATTAGGATGATGATTTAATATTATATAGTACTACAAACAGCTCTATTACTGTAAAGACATTAGGATGATGATTTAATATTATATAGTACTACAAACAGCTCTATTACTGTAAAGACATTAGGATGATGATTTAATATTATATAGTACTACAAACAGCTCTATTACTGTAAAGACATTAGGATGATGATTTAATATTATATAGTACTACAAACAGCTCTATTACTGTGGAGACATTAGGATGATGATTTAATATTATATAGTACTACAAACAGCTCTATTACTGTGGAGACATTAGGATGATGATTTAATATTATATAGTACTACAAACAGCTCTATTACTGTAAAGACATTAGGATGATGATTTAATATTATATAGTACTACAAACAGCTCTATTACTGTAAAGACATTAGGATGATGATTTAATATTATATAGTACTACAAACAGCTCTATTACTGTGGAGACATTAGGATGGTGATTTAATATTATATAGTACTACAAACAGCTCTATTACTGTAAAGACATTTAGTCAACTACTTGTTTCAGCTTTAGAGAGATATTGTAATTGGACCGTCTAGCTGGCTGGAAAATACATGGACCGTCCGGCTGTAGGATCTCATGCATGTTTTCAATGTATTTGTGTGTGTGTGTGTGTGTGTGTGTGTGTGTGTGTAATGTAATATGCGATTAACGATCCACCCTGTGATACAGCTTATCTGTAGTATAGACTATGGTCTGACGGTTCTAATACTTTAACCATTAAGTGGAATATTATCTATCAGACATACTACTACAACTGAACTCAATTAAAACACATTTTACATATGTCTTATAAAGTATTTAATTAATGTTACAATGTGTTATAACCACTGTTTATAAGTTATACACATTTTACACAACTATATAATGTGTTAAGCATTGTTTATAAGTTATATACATTTTACACAACTATATAATGTGTTATAAGCACTGTTTATAAGTTATATACACAACTATATAATGTGTTATAAGCACTGTTTATAAGTTATATACACAACTATACAATGTGTTATAAGCACTGTTTATAAGTTATAAACATTTTACACAACTATATAATGTGTTATAAGCACTGTTTATAAGTTATATACACAACTATATAATGTGTTATAAGCACTGTTTATAAGTTATATACACAACTGTATAATGTGTTATAAGCACTGTTTATAAGAATTACACAACTATATAATGTGTTATAAGCACTGTTTATAAGTTATATACACAACTATACAATGTGTTATAAGCACTGTTTATAAGTTATATACATTTTACACAACTATATAATGTGTTATAAGCACTGTTTATAAGTTATATACACAACTATACAATGTGTTATAAGCACTGTTTATAAGTTATGTACACAACTATATAATGTGTTATAAGCACTTTATAAGAATTACACAACTATATAATGTGTTATAAGCACTGTTTATAAGTTATATGCACAACTATATAATGTGTTATAAGCACTGTTTATAAGTTATATACACAACTATATAATGTGTTATTAGTATGCAATACAGTGCTGTAGTTAAATGCATTCTGAAAATCGGCAGGTAGGCGCCCCAACAGGTAGGCGCCCCAACAGGTAGGCGCCCCAACAGGTAGGCGCCCCAACAGGTAGGCGCCCCAACCAGGTAGGCGTCCCAACCAGGTAGGCGTCCCAACCAGGTAGGCGTCCCAACCAGGTAGGCGCCCCAACCAGGTAGGCGTCCCAACCAGGTAGGCGTCCCAACCAGGTAGGCGCCCCAACCAGGTAGGCGCCCCAACAGGTAGGCGCCCCAACAGGTAGGCGTCCCAACCAGGTAGGCGTCCCAACAGGTAGGCGTCCCAACCAGGTAGGCGTCCCAACAGGTAGGCGTCCCAACCAGGTAGGCGTCCCAACAGGTAGGCGTCCCAACCAGGTAGGCGCCCCAACCAGGTAGGCGCCCCAACCAGGTAGGCGCCCCAACAGGTAGGCGCCCCAACAGGGAGGCGCCCCAACCAGGTAGGCGCCCCAACCAGGTAGGCGCCCCAACCAGGTAGGCGCCCCAACCAGGTAGGCGCCCCAACCAGGTAGGCGCCCCAACAGGTAGGCGCCCCAACAGGTAGGCGCCCCAACAGGTAGGCGTCCCAACAGGTAGACGTCCCAACAGGTAGGCGCCCCAACAGGTAGACGTCCCAACAGGTAGACGTCCCAACAGGTAGGCGCCCCAACAGGTAGACGTCCCAACAGGTAGACGTCCCAACCAGGGAGGCGCCCCAACAGGTAGACGTCCCAACAGGTAGACGTCCCAACAGGTAGGCGCCCCAACAGGTAGGCGCCCCAACAGGTAGGCTCCCCAACAGGTAGGCTCCCCAACCAGGTAGGCGCCCCAACAGGTAGACGTCCCAACAGGTAGACGTCCCAACAGGTAGGCGCCCCAACAGGTAGGCGCCCCAACCAGGTAGGCGCCCCAACCAGGTAGGCGCCCCAACCAGGTAGGCGCCCCAACAGGTAGGCGCCCCAACAGGTAGGCGCCCCAACAGGTAGGCGCCCCAACAGGTAGGCGCCCCAACAGGTAGGCGCCCCAACAGGTAGACGTCCCAACCAGGGAGGCGCCCCAACCAGGTAGGCGCCCCAACAGGTAGGCGCCCCAACAGGTAGGCGCCCCAACAGGTAGGCGTCCCAACAGGTAGGCGCCCCAACAGGTAGACGTCCCAACAGGTAGACGTCCCAACAGGTAGGCGCCCCAACAGGTAGACGTCCCAACAGGTAGACGTCCCAACAGGTAGACGTCCCAACCAGGGAGGCGCCCCAACCAGGTAGGCGCCCCAACAGGTAGGCGCCCGAACAGGTAGGCGCCCCAACCAGGTAGGCGCCCCAACCGGTAGGCGCCCCAACCGGTAGGCTCCCCAACAGGTAGGCGCCCCAACAGGTAGGCGCCCCAACAGGTAGGCGCCCCAACCAGGTAGACGTCCCAACCAGGGAGGCGCCCCAACCAGGTAGGCGCCCCAACCAGGTAGGCGCCCCAACCAGGTAGGCGCCCCAACAGGTAGGCGCCCCAACAGGTAGGCGTCCCAACAGGTAGACGTCCCAACAGGTAGGCGCCCCAACAGGTAGACGTCCCAACAGGTAGGCGCCCCAACAGGTAGACGTCCCAACAGGTAGACGTCCCAACAGGTAGACGTCCCAACAGGTAGGCGCCCCAACAGGTAGGCGCCCCAACAAGGTAGGCGCCCCAACCAGGTAGGCGCCCCAACAGGTAGGCGCCCCAACAGGTAGACGTCCCAACAGGTAGACGTCCCAACAGGTAGGCGCCCCAACAGGTAGGCGTCCCAACAGGTAGGCGCCCCAACAGGTAGGCGCCCCAACAGGTAGACGTCCCAACAGGTAGACGTCCCAACAGGTAGACGTCCCAACAGGTAGGCGCCCCAACAGGTAGACGTCCCAACAGGTAGACGTCCCAACAGGTAGGCGCCCCAACCAGGTAGGAGCCCCAACCAGGTAGGCGCCCCAACCAGGTAGGAGCCCCAACCAGGTAGGCGCCCCAACCAGGTAGGCGCCCCAACCAGGTAGGCGCCCCAACCAGGTAGGCGCCCCAACCAGGTAGGCGCCCCAACCAGGTAGGCGCCCCAACCAGGTAGGCGCCCCAACCAGGTAGGCGCCCCAACAGGTAGGCGCCCCAACAGGTAGGCGCCCCAACAGGTAGGCGCCCCAACAGGTAGGCGCCCCAACAGGTAGGCGCCCCAACAGGTAGGCGCCCCAACAGGTAGACGTCCCAACCAGGGAGGCGCCCCAACAGGTAGGCGCCCCAACAGGTAGGCGCGCCCCTGTCCTCTGGTTGTCTCTAACCCAGGACCTCGTCTCTGGCACATAGCTAACATTCCTTCACGGTGTTAAGGTGTGTATTTAACATTCTTTCAAAACCACACAATGCCTGAGGCAGACCAGAGGCAGAGAGACAATCTGGGACAACTTGTCTGTATTCTGTTTGTCCACACGGGATACTGTGAATCTATGTCAACTTCCTCTTTGACAACACATGCATACATTAGTAATGTGTATGAGTCATAGCTGTATGATACGGTCACAGCGCCACAGTGTGGTATAACAGTATAATATCCTACACACCAAACAGAACAAAATCAAATATTTAATGTGTGTGTTTTAAAACAACCGGTACTTACCAAGGAATCAAACACCAGGGTGTCAAACGTGTCGCTGTCTGAGTTCTCCATCATAATGTTAAACAGGGCATCAAGGGTGTCTTGCAGAAACTACAACGACAAGAAACACAACGTGTTACAACAGAGAGAGGATATAGTCCGTGTCTCAAACGGCACCCTATTCCCTTATAGGGCTCTGCCAAAAGCAGTACACTATATGGGCAAGAGGTTGCCATTTGTGAAGCACATGTCATTTAAAAAAAAAATGCATAAACATTCATTCTCATCGTCTATCTATTCATTCATTCTCATCCCCTAGTCAGACTCGGGTGGCGTGCATATCATCCACGGCTTCCGAGTATATTACTCGCTATACTACTCAGTCCCTGGACAATAAAGTATACGAGGTCAGGGCGAGGATCACCTTCCAGAGAGACGTCAGGGACTGTAACATATTCTGTTTTACGGAATCATGGCTCTCTTCTGGATTTATTGTCCCCCTCAATTCAGCCAGCGGGGTTCTCCGTCCATCGAGAGGACAGGAAGAAACAACTCTCCGGGAAAAAGAAAGGCGGAGGGATTTGATTTATGATTAACAACTCATGTTGTGATTGTGGTAACGTACAGGAAGTCCTTTCGTTCTCCCGATCTGGAACACCTCACCATCAAATGCCGACCACATTACCTCCCAAGATAATTCCAGTTTACTGCCGATGTGCAAACTGGAAACTGTTTATCCTGACATCAAATGTATTGTAGCCGGGGCCTTGAATAAAGGAAATCTGAGGAAAACGTAAACAAAATTCTAAACCCATCTTCTGTGCTACACGCGAATCACGGACTCTGGATCATTGCCACCCGCCCTCCCTTCTGCAAATCAGATCACGCCTCCATTCTGCTCCTCCCCACCTATACGCAGGGACTTGAGCAGGTAGAACCCATGGTGAGGACTGTTCAATCTGACCAATCAGAATCTATGTTTCAACATTGTTTTGATCACGCTCTAACCACTAGGCTACCTGCCTCTAACCACTAGGCTACCTGCCTCTAACCACTAGGCTACCTGCCTCTAACCACTAGGCTACCTGCCTCTAACCACTAGGCTACCTGCATGGAGGATGTTGTTACCACTGTGACCATTACAAATTATCCAAACTATTACGAGACGGCAGCATTTGTGCAAAACTGAAAGTGCAAATTTAACCCTAGCAAGGTAACTGGGAACATGGACGTGTACAAACAGACAAGCTATGACCTCCGTAAGGCAATGAGGCTAAACGACAGTACAGAGAAAAAGTGGAGTCGCAATTCAACGGCTCAGACACCAGACGTATGTGGCAGGGTCTACAGACAATCACTGATTATGAAGGCAAAGCCAACCACGTCTCAGACACCAGACGTATGTGGCAGGGACTCCAGACAATCCCTGATTATGAAGGCAAAGCCAACCACGTCTCAGATACCAGATGTATGTGGCAGGGACTCCAGACAATCACTGATTATGAAGACAAAGCCAACCACGTCTCAGACACCAGACGTATGTGGCAGGGACTCCAGACAGTCACTGATTATGAAGGCAAAGCCAACCACGTCTCAGACACCAGACGTATGTGGCAGGGACTCCAGACAGTCACTGATTATGAAGGCAAAGCCAACCACGGCTCAGATACCAGACGTCTGTGGCAGGGACTCCAGACAATCACTGATTATGAAGGCAAAGCCAACCACGTCTCAGACACCAGACGTATGTGGCAGGGACTCCAGACAATCACTGATTATGAAGGCAAAGCCAACCACGTCTCAGACACCAGACGTATGTGGCAGGGACTCCAGACAATCACTGATTGTGAAGACAAAACCAACCACGTCTCAGACACCAGACGTATGTGGCAGGGACTCCAGACAATCACTGATTATGAAGGCAAAGCCAACCACGTCTCAGACACCAGACGTATGTGGCAGGGACTCCAGACAATCACTGATTATGAAGGCAAAGCCAACCACGTCTCAGACACCAGACGTATGTGGCAGGGACTCCAGACAATCACTGATTATGAAGGCAAAGCCAACCACGTCTCAGACACCAGACGTATGTGGCAGGGACTCCAGACAATCACTGATTATGAAGGCAAAGCCAACCACGTCTCAGACACCAGACGTATGTGGCAGGGACTCCAGACAGTCACTGATTATGAAGGCAAAGCCAACCACGTCTCAGACACCAGACGTATGTGGCAGGGACTCCAGACAGTCACTGATTATGAAGGCAAAGCCAACCACGTCTCAGACACCAGACGTATGTGGCAGGGACTCCAGACATTCACTGATTATGAAGGCAAAGCCAACCACGTCTCAGACACCAGACGTATGTGGCAGGGACTCCAGACAGTCACTGATTATGAAGGCAAAGCCAACCACGGCTCAGACACACCGATGCCTCGCTTGCAGGAAAACCACATGTAGCCACCATCATGGACCGCCGCCGCAAACGAGTCCCCAGAGCATGAGCAGACTAGCTGGCTGGAATGTTTTACGGACAAATCCAAGCACTCACTTCTATCATCATGAAGTGCTTTGAGAGGCTAGTTAAGGACCACATCATCTCCATCTTACCTGACACCCTAGACCCACTTCAACTGCAAAAGCTCATCATTAAGCTCAGGCCATGGGTCTGAACCCTGTTCTGTGCAACTGGGTGCTGGACTTCCTGACGGGTCAACCCTAAGTGGTGAAGGTAGGCAACAATTACTCTGCTGATCCTGAACAAGGGGGGAGGGGGGGCATAGGGGTGGGTGCTCAGCCCCTTCCTGTACTCTGTGTTCACCCATGAACGGCTCAAACTCAATCATCAAGTTTGCTGACGACAGCAGTGTTAAGCCTGATAACCAACACTGATGAGAGCCTACAGGGAGGTGAGGGCCCTGGCAGAGTGGTGCCAGGAAAATAACCACTCCCTCAACGTCAACAAAACCAAGGAGCTGATCGTAGACTACAGGGAGGAGGTGAGGGCCCTGGCAGAGTGGTGCCAGGAAAATAACCACTCCCTCAACGTCAACAAAACCAAGGAGCTGATCGTAGACTACAGGGAGGAGGTGAGGGCCCTGGCAGAGTGGTGCCAGGAAAATAACCTCTCCCTCAACGTCAACAAAACCAAGGAGCTGATCGTAGACTACAGGGAGGAGGTGAGGGCCCTGGCAGAGTGGTGCCAGGAAAATAACCTCTCCCTCAACGTCAACAAAACCAAGGAGCTGATCGTAGACTACAGGGAGGAGGTGAGAGCCCTGGCAGAGTGGTGCCAGGAAAATAACCTCTCCCTCAACGTCAACAAAACCAAGGAGCTGATCGTAGACTACAGGGGACAGCAGAAAGAGCACGTCCCCATCCACATCGACGGGGCCTCAGTGGAGAGGGTCAAAAGCTTCAAGTTCCTCGGCGTGCACGTCACTGACGACCTGAAACGGTCCCTTCACACAGACAGCGTTGTGAAGAAGGCACAACAGAGCCTCTTCAACCTCAGGAGGGTGAAGAAATTGGGCTTGGCCCCTAACACCCTCACTAACTTCTACAAATGGACCGTTGAGAGCATCCTGTCTGGCTGTATCAAAAAACTGAGTTTATATGTATTTGGTTAAGGTGTACAGTTAAAGTGGGAAGTTTACATACACTTAGGTTGGAGTCATTAAAACTCGTTTTTCAGCCACTCCACAAATTTCTTGTTAACAAAATATAGTTTTGGCAAGTCGGTTAGGACATCTACTTTGTGCATGACACAAGGATTTTTCCAACAATTGTTTACAGACAGATTATTTCACTTATAATTCACTGTATCACAATTCCAGTGGGTCAGAAGTTTACATACACTAAGTTGACTGTGCCTTTAAACAGCTTGGAAAATTCCAGAAAATTATGTCATGACTTTAGAAGATTCTGATAGGCTAATTGACATCATTTGAGTCAATTGGAGGTGTACCTGTGGATGTATTTCAAGGCCTACCTTCAAACTCAGTGCCTCTTTGCTTGACATCATGGGAAAATCAAAAGAAATCAGCCAAGACCTCAAAAAACAAATTGTAAGATAAGGGTGGAGAGATGTGGTGTAGTGAGGAATGGGGGTCGAGGTCAGGTCAGGTCACTGATAAGGGTGGAGAGATGTGGAGTAGTGAGGAATGGGGGCAGAGGTCAAGTCAGGTCACTGATAAGGGTGGAGAGATGTGGAGTAGTGAGGAATGGGGGCAGAGGTCAAGTCACTGATAAGGGTGGAGAGATGTGGTGTAGTGAGGAATGGGGGTCGAGGTCAGGTCACTGATAAGGGTGGAGAGATGTGGAGTAGTGAGGAATGGGGGCAGAGGTCAGGTCACTGATAAGGGTGGAGAGATGTGGTGTAGTGAGGAATGGGGGCAGAGGTCAGGTCACTGATAAGGGTGGAGAGATGTGGAGTAGTGAGGAATGGGGGTCGAGGTCAGGTCAGGTCACTGATAAGGGTGGAGAGATGTGGAGTAGTGAGGAATGGGGGCAGAGGTCAGGTCACTGATAAGGGTGGAGAGATGTGGTGTAGTGAGGAATGGGGGTCGAGGTCAGGTCACTGATAAGGGTGGAGAGATGTGGAGTAGTGAGGAATGGGGGTCGAGGTCAGGTCAGGTCACTGATAAGGGTGGAGAGATGTGGAGTAGTGAGGAATGGGGGCAGAGGTCAGGTCACTGATAAGGGTGGAGAGATGTGGTGTAGTGAGGAATGGGGGTCAGGTCAGGTCACTGATAAGGGTGGAGAGATGTGGAGTAGTGAGGAATGGGGGCAGAGGTCAGGTCACTGATAAGGGTGGAGAGATGTGGTGTAGTGAGGAATGGGGGTCGAGGTCAGGTCACTGATAAGGGTGGAGAGATGTGGTGTAGTGAGGAATGGGGGCAGAGGTCAGGTCACTGATAAGGGTGGAGAGATGTGGTGTAGTGAGGAATGGGGGCAGAGGTCAGGTCACTGATAAGGGTGGAGAGATGTGGAGTAGTGAGGAATGGGGGTCGAGGTCAGGTCACTGATAAGGGTGGAGAGATGTGGTGTAGTGAGGAATGGGGGCAGAGGTCAGGTCACTGATAAGGGTGGAGAGATGTGGTGTAGTTAGGAATGGGGGTCGAGGTCAGGTCACTGATAAGGGTGGAGAGATGTGAAGTAGTGAGGAATGGGGGCAGAGGTCAGGTCAGGTCACTGATAAGGGTGGAGAGATGTGGAGTAGTGAGGAATGGGGGCAGAGGTCAAGTCACTGATAAGGGTGGAGAGATGTGGTGTAGTGAGGAATGGGGGTCGAGGTCAGGTCACTGATAAGGGTGGAGAGATGTGGAGTAGTGAGGAATGGGGGCAGAGGTCAGGTCACTGATAAGGGTGGAGAGATGTGGTGTAGTGAGGAATGGGGGCAGAGGTCAAGTCACTGATAAGGGTGGAGAGATGTGGTGTAGTGAGGAATGGGGGTCGAGGTCAGGTCACTGATAAGGGTGGAGAGATGTGGAGTAGTGAGGAATGGGGGCAGAGGTCAGGTCACTGATAAGGGTGGAGAGATGTGGTGTAGTGAGGAATGGGGGTCGAGGTCAGGTCACTGATAAGGGTGGAGAGATGTGGAGTAGTGAGGAATGGGGGTCGAGGTCAGGTCACTGATAAGGGTGGACAGATGTGGTGTAGTGAGGAATGGGGGTCGAGGTCAGGTCACTGATAAGGGTGGAGAGATGTGGAGTAGTGAGGAATGGGGGTCGAGGTCAGGTCACTGATAAGGGTGGAGAGATGTGGTGTAGTGAGGAATGGGGTCAGAGGTCAGGTCACTGATAAGGGTGGAGAGATGTGGAGTAGTGAGGAATGGGGGCAGAGGTCAGGTCACTGATAAGGGTGGAGAGATGTGGTGTAGTGAGGAATGGGGGCAGAGGTCAGGTCACTGATAAGGGTGGAGAGATGTGGAGTAGTGAGGAATGGGGGTCGAGGTCAGGTCAGGTCACTGATAAGGGTGGAGAGATGTGGAGTAGTGAGGAATGGGGGCAGAGGTCAGGTCACTGATAAGGGTGGAGAGATGTGGTGTAGTGAGGAATGGGGGCAGAGGTCAGGTCACTGATAAGGGTGGAGAGATGTGGTGTAGTGAGGAATGGGGGCAGAGGTCAGGTCACTGATAAGGGTGGAGAGATGTGGTGTAGTGAGGAATGGGGGCAGAGGTCAGGTCACTGATAAGGGTGGAGAGATGTGGTGTAGTGAGGAATGGGGGCAGAGGTCAGGTCACTGATAAGGGTGGAGAGATGTGGTGTAGTGAGGAATGGGGGCAGAGGTCAGGTCACTGATAAGGGTGGAGAGATGTGGTGTAGTGAGGAATGGGGGTCGAGGTCAGGTCACTGATAAGGGTGGAGAGATGTGGTGTAGTGAGGAATGGGGGTCGAGGTCAGGTCACTGATAAGGGTGGAGAGATGTGGTGTAGTGAGGGTCGAGGTCAGGTCACTGATAAGGGTGGAGAGATGTGAAGTAGTGAGGAATGGGGGCAGAGGTCAGGTCACATTAAGGGAGAAAGAACAGTTTATTACCCAGATAAATTAACTTCCTGCCTAGCAACAAAGGTGTAATGTCTAGAGAAAAGGAGGACACTAAACCTTAAGTGGTGCTGCTGAGAACATGTCTGTCTGTTCAGCTGTCTGACCCGTTGGGACAATAAAGTTGGTTTGAGCGTTTCACAGTTGTCCGGTAGTTTTTCCCTCTTGTTTACGTAGAACCTAACAAAACGGAGGATCTTTTGGGGGGCAGAATTCGGCATGCAAATTCTCAATTTGGTGTTTGTCCCATTTTGTGAATTCTTGGTTGGTGAGCAGACCCCCAGACCTCCCAACCATAGAGGAGATGTGTTTCCTGAGACAGCCGTCATTAAGCTGATAGTATAGTTTATTTATTTTTTTAAAGTGAATTTACAGGGAGGAAGACTGCCAAGGCATAACAGTGAGCCTAGTTAACAATGATCAAGGGTGAGATACTAAAACGGAACCTCTACACAGAGAATACAAACCTTTTCCTCTCGGACTCAGGGCCCCAAGCTGCTTTCTTGATCGGGTCTCCCCTTGAAAGTGGTCAGTTGACCTCAAATGGGCCGAACTGGTTCAATAATACAAATGTAAAAACTCCTAATGGGTCATATTGTGTTACCTATGAACTTTGACCTCTCACCTTGACGACCTCTCCTCCCTCGACCTTCATCAGCTGTCGGAGGTTCTGTTGTAGCAGGCTGGTGTTGGAGCGCCACTTCAGCAGGCCCAACAGATCCACTATACGAGACATAACAAACAGAAGAGAGGACTAATGTTACTACAGCAGACCCAACAGAACCACTAGACATAACAAACAGAAGAGAGGACAGGACTAATGTTACTACAGCAGACCCAACAGAACCACTAGACATAACAAACAGAAGAGGACAGGTCTAATGTTACTACAGCAGACCCAACAGAACCACTAGACATAACAAACAGAAGAGAGGACTAATGTTACTACAGCAGACCCAACAGAACCACTAGACATAACAAACAGAGAGAGGACTAATGTTACTACAGCAGACCCAACAGAACCACTAGACATAACAAACAGAAGAGAGGACTAATGTTACTACAGCAGACCCAACAGAACCACTAGACATAACAAACAGAAGAGAGGACAGGACTAATGTTACTACAGCAGACCCAACAGAACCACTAGACATAACAAACAGAAGAGAGGACTAATGTTACTACAGCAGACCCAACAGAACCACTAGACATAACAAACAGAAGAGAGGACTAATGTTACTACAGCAGACCCAACAGAACCACTAGACATAACAAACAGAAGAGAGGACAGGACTAATGTTACTACAGCAGACCCAACAGAACCACTAGACATAACAAACAGAAGAGAGGACAGGACTAATGTTACTACAGCAGACCCAACAGAACCACTAGACATAACAAACAGAAGAG
>NW_024059334.1:0-37276 GCF_016432855.1 Salvelinus namaycush | reverse complement strand
GCATTGAAGTCTATCAGTTTGGTCCACCTATCCAACTCTCCTCCTCTCTCTGTTGTGGCATTGAAGTCTATCAGTTTGGTCCACCTATCCAACTCTCCTCCTCTCTCTCTGTTGTGGCATTGAAGTCTATCAGTTTGGTCCACCTATCCAACTCTCCTCCTCTCCTCTCTGTTGTGGCATTGAAGTCTATCAGTTTGGTCCACCTATCCAACTCTCCTCCTCTCTCTCTGTTGTGGCATTGAAGTCTATCAGTTTGGTCCACCTATCCAACTCTCCTCCTCTCTCTCTGTTGTGGCATTGAAGTCTATCAGTTTGGTCCACCTATCCAACTCTCCTCCTCCCTCTCTGTTGTTGCATTGAAGTCTATCAGTTTGGTCCACCTATCCAACTCTCCTCCTCTCTCTCTGTTGTGGCATTGAAGTCTATCAGTTTGGTCCACCTATCCAACTCTCCTCCTCCTCCCTCTCTGTTGTGGCATTGAAGTCTATCAGTTTGGTCCACCTATCCAACTCTCCTCCGCCCTCTCTGTTGTGGCATTGAAGTCTATCAGTTTGGTCCACCTATCCAACTCTCCTCCTCCCTCTCTGTTGTGGCATTGAAGTCTATCAGTTTGGTCCACCTATCCAACTCTCCTCCTCCCTCTCTGTTGTGGCATTGAAGTCTATCAGTTTGGTCCACCTATCCAACTCTCCTCCTCTCCTCTCTGTTGTGGCATTGAAGTCTATCAGTTTGGTCCACCTATCCAACTCTCCTCCTCCCTCTCTGTTGTGGCATTGAAGTCTATCAGTTTGGTCCACCTATCCAACTCTCCTCCGCCCTCTCTGTTGTTGCATTGAAGTCTATCAGTTTGGTCAGTTTGGTCCACCTATCCAACTCTCCTCCTCCCTCTCTGTTGTTGCATTGAAGTCTATCAGTTTGGTCCACCTATCCAACTCTCCTCCTCCCTCTCTGTTGTGGCATTGAAGTCTATCAGTTTGGTCAGTTTGGTCCACCTATCCAACTCTCCTCCTCCCTCTCTGTTGTGGCATTGAAGTCTATCAGTTTGGTCCACCTATCCAACTCTCCTCCTCCCTCTCTGTTGTGGCATTGAAGTCTATCAGTTTGGTCCACCTATCCAACTCTCCTCCTCCCTCTCTGTTGTGGCATTGAAGTCTATCAGTTTGGTCCACCTATCCAACTCTCCTCCTCTCTCTCTGTTGTGGCATTGAAGTCTATCAGTTTGGTCCACCTATCCAACTCTCCTCCTCTCTCTCTGTTGTGGCATTGAAGTCTATCAGTTTGGTCCACCTATCCAACTCTCCTCCTCTCTCTCTGTTGTGGCATTGAAGTCTATCAGTTTGGTCCACCTATCCAACTCTCCTCCTCTCTCTCTGTTGTGGCATTGAAGTCTATCAGTTTGGTCCACCTATCCAACTCTCCTCCTCCCTCTCTGTTGTGGCATTGAAGTCTATCAGTTTGGTCCACCTATCCAACTCTCCTCCTCTCTCTCTGTTGTGGCATTGAAGTCTATCAGTTTGGTCCACCTATCCAACTCTCCTCCTCCCTCTCTGTTGTTGCATTGAAGTCTATCAGTTTGGTCCACCTATCCAACTCTCCTCCTCCTCCCTGTTGTGGCATTGAAGTCTATCAGTTTGGTCCACCTATCCAACTCTCCTCCTCTCTCTCTGTTGTTGCATTGAAGTCTATCAGTTTGGTCCACCTATCCAACTCTCCTCCTCCCTCTCTGTTGTGGCATTGAAGTCTATCAGTTTGGTCCACCTATCCAACTCTCCTCCTCCTCTCTGTTGTGGCATTGAAGTCTATCAGTTTGGTCCACCTATCCAACTCTCCTCCTCCCTCTCTGTTGTGGCATTGAAGTCTATCAGTTTGGTCCACCTATCCAACTCTCCTCCTCCTCTCTGTTGTGGCATTGAAGTCTATCAGTTTGGTCCACCTATCCAACTCTCCTCCTCTCTCTCTGTTGTGGCATTGAAGTCTATCAGTTTGGTCCACCTATCCAACTCTCCTCCTCCCTCTCTGTTGTGGCATTGAAGTCTATCAGTTTGGTCCACCTATCCAACTCTCCTCCTCTCTCTCTGTTGTTGCATTGAAGTCTATCAGTTTGGTCCACCTATCCAACTCTCCTCCTCTCTCTCTGTTGTGGCATTGAAGTCTATCAGTTTGGTCCACCTATCCAACTCTCCTCCGCCCTCTCTGTTGTGGCATTGAAGTCTATCAGTTTGGTCAACCTATCCAACTCTCCTCCGCCCTCTCTGTTGTAGCATTGAAGTCTATCAGTTTGGTCCACCTATCCAACTCTCCTCCTCCCTCTCTGTTGTGGCATTGAAGTCTATCAGTTTGGTCCACCTATCCAACTCTCCTCCTCCCTCTCTGTTGTGGCATTGAAGTCTATCAGTTTGGTCCACCTATCCAACTCTCTTCCGCCCTCTCTGTTGTTGCATTGAAGTCTATCAGTTTGGTCCACCTATCCAACTCTCCTCCGCCCTCTCTGTTGTGGCATTGAAGTCTATCAGTTTGGTCCACCTATCCAACTCTCCTCCTCTCTCTCTGTTGTGGCATTGAAGTCTATCAGTTTGGTCCACCTATCCAACTCTCCTCCGCCCTCTCTGTTGTGGCATTGAAGTCTATCAGTTTGGTCCACCTATCCAACTCTCCTCCTCCCTCTCTGTTGTTGCATTGAAGTCTATCAGTTTGGTCCACCTATCCAACTCTCCTCCTCCCTCTCTGTTGTGGCATTGAAGTCTATCAGTTTGGTCCACCTATCCAACTCTCCTCCTCTCTCTCTGTTGTGGCATTGAAGTCTATCAGTTTGGTCCACCTATCCAACTCTCCTCCTCTCTCTATGTTGTGGCATTGAAGTCTATCAGTTTGGTCCACCTATCCAACTCTCCTCCTCTCTCTATGTTGTGGCATTGAAGTCTATCAGTTTGGTCCACCTATCCAACTCTCCTCCTCTCTCTCTGTTGTTGCATTGAAGTCTATCAGTTTGGTCCACCTATCCAACTCTCCTCCTCCCTCTATGTTGTGGCATTGAAGTCTATCAGCTTGGTCCACCTATCCAACTCTCCTCCGCCCTCTATGTTGTGGCATTGAAGTCTATCAGTTTGGTCCACCTATCCAACTCTCCTCCGCCCTCTATGTTGTGGCATTGAAGTCTATCAGTTTGGTCCACCTATCCAACTCTCCTCCGCCCTCTCTGTTGTGGCATTGAAGTCTATCAGTTTGGTCCACCTATCCAACTCTCCTCCTCCCTCTCTGTTGTGGCATTGAAGTCTATCAGTTTGGTCCACCTATCCAACTCTCCTCCTCCCTCTCTGTTGTGGCATTGAAGTCTATCAGTTTGGTCCACCTATCCAACTCTCCTCCGCCCTCTCTGTTGTGGCATTGAAGTCTATCAGTTTGGTCCACCTATCCAACTCTCCTCCGCCCTCTCTGTTGTGGCATTGAAGTCTATCAGTTTGGTCCACCTATCCAACTCTCCTCCGCCCTCTATGTTGTGGCATTGAAGTCTATCAGTTTGGTCCACCTATCCAACTCTCCTCCGCCCTCTATGTTGTGGCATTGAAGTCTATCAGTTTGGTCCACCTATCCAACTCTCCTCCGCCCTCTCTGTTGTGGCATTGAAGTCTATCAGTTTGGTCCACCTATCCAACTCTCCTCTCTCTCTGTTTTGGCATTGAAGTCTATCAGTTTGGTCCACCTATCCAACTCTCCTCCTCTCTCTATGTTGTTGCATTGAAGTCTATCAGTTTGGTCCACCTATCCAACTCTCCTCCGCCCTCTCTGTTGTGGCATTGAAGTCTATCAGTTTGGTCCACCTATCCAACTCTCCTCCTTCCTCTCTGTTGTTGCATTGAAGTCTATCATTTTGGTCCACCTATCCAACTCTCCTCCTCCCTTTCTGTTGTGGCATTGAAGTCTATCAGTTTGGTCCACCTATCCAACTCTCCTCCTCCCTCTCTGTTGTGGCATTGAAGTCTATCAGTTTGGTCCACCTATCCAACTCTCCTCCTCTCTCTCTGTTGTGGCATTGAAGTCTATCAGTTTGGTCCACCTATCCAACTCTCCTCCTCCCTCTCTGTTGTGGCATTGAAGTCTATCAGTTTGGTCCACCTATCCAACTCTCCTCCTCCCTCTCTGTTGTGGCATTGAAGTCTATCAGTTTGGTCCACCTATCCAACTCTCCTCCTCCCTCTCTGTTGTGGCATTGAAGTCTATCAGTTTGGTCCACCTATCCAACTCTCCTCCTCCCTCTCTGTTGTGGCATTGAAGTCTATCAGTTTGGTCCACCTATCCAACTCTCCTCCGCCCTCTCTGTTGTGGCATTGAAGTCTATCAGTTTGGTCCACCTATCCAACTCTCCTCCGCCCTCTCTGTTGTGGCATTGAAGTCTATCAGTTTGGTCCACCTATCCAACTCTCCTCCTCTCTCTCTGTTGTGGCATTGAAGTCTATCAGTTTGGTCCACCTATCCAACTCTCCTCCTCCCTCTCTGTTGTGGCATTGAAGTCTATCAGTTTGGTCCACCTATCCAACTCTCCTCCTCCCTCTCTGTTGTGGCATTGAAGTCTATCAGTTTGGTCCACCTATCCAACTCTCCTCCTCTCTCTCTGTTGTGGCATTGAAGTCTATCAGTTTGGTCCACCTATCCAACTCTCCTCCGCCCTCTCTGTTGTGGCATTGAAGTCTATCAGTTTGGTCCACCTATCCAACTCTCCTCCTCTCTCTCTGTTTTGGCATTGAAGTCTATCAGTTTGGTCCACCTATCCAACTCTCCTCCTCTCTCTATGTTGTTGCATTGAAGTCTATCAGTTTGGTCCACCTATCCAACTCTCCTCCTCCCTCTCTGTTGTTGCATTGAAGTCTATCAGTTTGGTCCACCTATCCAACTCTCCTCCTCTCTCTCTGTTGTGGCATTGAAGTCTATCAGTTTGGTCCACCTATCCAACTCTCCTCCTCCCTCTCTGTTGTGGCATTGAAGTCTATCAGTTTGGTCCACCTATCCAACTCTCCTCCTCCCTCTCTGTTGTAGCATTGAAGTCTATCAGTTTGGTCCACCTATCCAACTCTCCTCCTCTCTCTCTGTTGTTGCATTGAAGTCTATCAGTTTGGTCCACCTATCCAACTCTCCTCCTCTCTCTCTGTTGTTGCATTGAAGTCTATCAGTTTGGTCCACCTATCCAACTCTCCTCCTCTCTCTCTGTTGTTGCATTGAAGTCTATCAGTTTGGTCCACCTATCCAACTCTCCTCCTCTCTCTATGTTGTGGCATTGAAGTCTATCAGTTTGGTCCACCTATCCAACTCTCCTCCGCCCTCTCTGTTGTGGCATTGAAGTCTATCAGTTTGGTCCACCTATCCAACTCTCCTCCGCCCTCTCTGTTGTTGCATTGAAGTCTATCAGTTTGGTCCACCTATCCAACTCTCCTCCTCTCTCTATGTTGTGGCATTGAAGTCTATCAGTTTGGTCCACCTATCCAACTCTCCTCCTCTCTCTATGTTGTGGCATTGAAGTCTATCAGTTTGGTCCACCTATCCAACTCTCCTCCTCTCTCTATGTTGTGGCATTGAAGTCTATCAGTTTGGTCCACCTATCCAACTCTCCTCCTCTCTCTCTGTTGTGGCATTGAAGTCTATCAGTTTGGTCCACCTATCCAACTCTCCTCCGCCCTCTCTGTTGTGGCATTGAAGTCTATCAGTTTGGTCCACCTATCCAACTCTCCTCCTCTCTCTCTGTTTTGGCATTGAAGTCTATCAGTTTGGTCCACCTATCCAACTCTCCTCCTCTCTCTCTGTTGTTGCATTGAAGTCTATCAGTTTGGTCCACCTATCCAACTCTCCTCCTCTCTCTATGTTGTGGCATTGAAGTCTATCAGTTTGGTCCACCTATCCAACTCTCCTCCGCCCTCTCTGTTGTGGCATTGAAGTCTATCAGTTTGGTCCACCTATCCAACTCTCCTCCGCCCTCTCTGTTGTTGCATTGAAGTCTATCAGTTTGGTCCACCTATCCAACTCTCCTCCTCTCTCTATGTTGTGGCATTGAAGTCTATCAGTTTGGTCCACCTATCCAACTCTCCTCCTCTCTCTATGTTGTGGCATTGAAGTCTATCAGTTTGGTCCACCTATCCAACTCTCCTCCTCTCTCTCTGTTGTGGCATTGAAGTCTATCAGTTTGGTCCACCTATCCAACTCTCCTCCTCTCTCTATGTTGTTGCATTGAAGTCTATCAGTTTGGTCCACCTATCCAACTCTCCTCCGCCCTCTCTGTTGTGGCATTGAAGTCTATCAGTTTGGTCCACCTATCCAACTCTCCTCCTCCCTCTCTGTTGTGGCATTGAAGTCTATCAGTTTGGTCCACCTATCCAACTCTCCTCCTCTCTCTCTGTTTTGGCATTGAAGTCTATCAGTTTGGTCCACCTATCCAACTCTCCTCCTCTCTCTATGTTGTTGCATTGAAGTCTATCAGTTTGGTCCACCTATCCAACTCTCCTCCTCCCTCTCTGTTGTTGCATTGAAGTCTATCAGTTTGGTCCACCTATCCAACTCTCCTCCTCTCTCTCTGTTGTGGCATTGAAGTCTATCAGTTTGGTCCACCTATCCAACTCTCCTCCTCCCTCTCTGTTGTGGCATTGAAGTCTATCAGTTTGGTCCACCTATCCAACTCTCCTCCTCCCTCTCTGTTGTAGCATTGAAGTCTATCAGTTTGGTCCACCTATCCAACTCTCCTCCTCTCTCTCTGTTGTTGCATTGAAGTCTATCAGTTTGGTCCACCTATCCAACTCTCCTCCTCTCTCTCTGTTGTTGCATTGAAGTCTATCAGTTTGGTCCACCTATCCAACTCTCCTCCTCTCTCTCTGTTGTTGCATTGAAGTCTATCAGTTTGGTCCACCTATCCAACTCTCCTCCTCTCTCTATGTTGTGGCATTGAAGTCTATCAGTTTGGTCCACCTATCCAACTCTCCTCCGCCCTCTCTGTTGTGGCATTGAAGTCTATCAGTTTGGTCCACCTATCCAACTCTCCTCCGCCCTCTCTGTTGTTGCATTGAAGTCTATCAGTTTGGTCCACCTATCCAACTCTCCTCCTCTCTCTATGTTGTGGCATTGAAGTCTATCAGTTTGGTCCACCTATCCAACTCTCCTCCTCTCTCTATGTTGTGGCATTGAAGTCTATCAGTTTGGTCCACCTATCCAACTCTCCTCCTCTCTCTCTGTTGTGGCATTGAAGTCTATCAGTTTGGTCCACCTATCCAACTCTCCTCCGCCCTCTCTGTTGTGGCATTGAAGTCTATCAGTTTGGTCCACCTATCCAACTCTCCTCCTCTCTCTCTGTTTTGGCATTGAAGTCTATCAGTTTGGTCCACCTATCCAACTCTCCTCCTCTCTCTATGTTGTTGCATTGAAGTCTATCAGTTTGGTCCACCTATCCAACTCTCCTCCGCCCTCTCTGATGTGGCATTGAAGTCTATCAGTTTGGTCCACCTATCCAACTCTCCTCCTTCCTCTCTGTTGTTGCATTGAAGTCTATCAGTTTGGTCCACCTATCCAACTCTCCTCCTCCCTCTCTGTTGTGGCATTGAAGTCTATCAGTTTGGTCCACCTATCCAACTCTCCTCCTCCCTCTCTGTTGTGGCATTGAAGTCTATCAGTTTGGTCCACCTATCCAACTCTCCTCCTCCCTCTCTGTTGTGGCATTGAAGTCTATCAGTTTGGTCCACCTATCCAACTCTCCTCCTCTCTCTATGTTGTGGCATTGAAGTCTATCAGTTTGGTCCACCTATCCAACTCTCCTCCTCCCTCTCTGTTGTTGCATTGAAGTCTATCAGTTTGGTCCACCTATCCAACTCTCCTCCTCTCTCTCTGTTGTGGCATTGAAGTCTATCAGTTTGGTCCACCTATCCAACTCTCCTCCTCCCTCTCTGTTGTGGCATTGAAGTCTATCAGTTTGGTCCACCTATCCAACTCTCCTCCTCCCTCTCTGTTGTAGCATTGAAGTCTATCAGTTTGGTCCACCTATCCAACTCTCCTCCTCTCTCTCTGTTGTTGCATTGAAGTCTATCAGTTTGGTCCACCTATCCAACTCTCCTCCTCTCTCTCTGTTGTTGCATTGAAGTCTATCAGTTTGGTCCACCTATCCAACTCTCCTCCTCTCTCTCTGTTGTTGCATTGAAGTCTATCAGTTTGGTCCACCTATCCAACTCTCCTCCTCTCTCTATGTTGTGGCATTGAAGTCTATCAGTTTGGTCCACCTATCCAACTCTCCTCCGCCCTCTCTGTTGTGGCATTGAAGTCTATCAGTTTGGTCCACCTATCCAACTCTCCTCCGCCCTCTCTGTTGTTGCATTGAAGTCTATCAGTTTGGTCCACCTATCCAACTCTCCTCCTCTCTCTATGTTGTGGCATTGAAGTCTATCAGTTTGGTCCACCTATCCAACTCTCCTCCTCTCTCTATGTTGTGGCATTGAAGTCTATCAGTTTGGTCCACCTATCCAACTCTCCTCCTCTCTCTCTGTTGTGGCATTGAAGTCTATCAGTTTGGTCCACCTATCCAACTCTCCTCCTCTCTCTATGTTGTTGCATTGAAGTCTATCAGTTTGGTCCACCTATCCAACTCTCCTCCGCCCTCTCTGTTGTGGCATTGAAGTCTATCAGTTTGGTCCACCTATCCAACTCTCCTCCTCCCTCTCTGTTGTGGCATTGAAGTCTATCAGTTTGGTCCACCTATCCAACTCTCCTCCTCTCTCTATGTTGTGGCATTGAAGTCTATCAGTTTGGTCCACCTATCCAACTCTCCTCCTCTCTCTATGTTGTGGCATTGAAGTCTATCAGTTTGGTCCACCTATCCAACTCTCCTCCTCTCTCTCTGTTGTTGCATTGAAGTCTATCAGTTTGGTCCACCTATCCAACTCTCCTCCTCTCTCTATGTTGTGGCATTGAAGTCTATCAGTTTGGTCCACCTATCCAACTCTCCTCCTCCCTCTCTGTTGTGGCATTGAAGTCTATCAGTTTGGTCCACCTATCCAACTCTCCTCCTCCCTCTCTGTTGTGGCATTGAAGTCTATCAGTTTGGTCCACCTATCCAACTCTCCTCCTCCCTCTCTGTTGTGGCATTGAAGTCTATCAGTTTGGTCCACCTATCCAACTCTCCTCCTCTCTCTATGTTGTGGCATTGAAGTCTATCAGTTTGGTCCACCTATCCAACTCTCCTCCTCTCTCTCTGTTGTGGCATTGAAGTCTATCAGTTTGGTCCACCTATCCAACTCTCCTCCTTCCTCTCTGTTGTTGCATTGAAGTCTATCAGTTTGGTCCACCTATCCAACTCTCCTCCTCCCTCTCTGTTGTGGCATTGAAGTCTATCAGTTTGGTCCACCTATCCAACTCTCCTCCTCCCTCTCTGTTGTGGCATTGAAGTCTATCAGTTTGGTCCACCTATCCAACTCTCCTCCTCCCTCTCTGTTGTGGCATTGAAGTCTATCAGTTTGGTCCACCTATCCAACTCTCCTCCTCTCTCTATGTTGTAGCATTGAAGTCTATCAGTTTGGTCCACCTATCCAACTCTCCTCCTCCCTCTCTGTTGTGGCATTGAAGTCTATCAGTTTGGTCCACCTATCCAACTCTCCTCCTCCCTCTCTGTTGTGGCATTGAAGTCTATCAGTTTGGTCCACCTATCCAACTCTCCTCCGCCCTCTCTGTTGTGGCATTGAAGTCTATCAGTTTGGTCCACCTATCCAACTCTCCTCCTCCCTCTCTGTTGTGGCATTGAAGTCTATCAGTTTGGTCCACCTATCCAACTCTCCTCCGCCCTCTCTGTTGTGGCATTGAAGTCTATCAGTTTGGTCCACCTATCCAACTCAGTTCAATTCAATTCAAGGGGCTTTATTGGCATGGGAAACATATGTTAACATTGGCATAGCAAGTGAAGTAGATAATATACAAAAGTGAAATAAACAATAAAAATGAACAGTAAACATTACACTGACAGAAGTTCCAAAAGAATAAAGACATTACAAATGTCATTATGTGTATATATACAGTATTGTAACGATGTGCAAATAGTTAAAGTACAAAAGGGAACATAAATAAGCATAAATATAGGTTTTATTTACAATGGTGTTAGTTCTTCACTGGTTGACCTTTTTTTGTGGCAACAGGTCACAGATCTTGCTGCTGTGATGTCACACTGTGGTATTTCACCCAGTAGATATGAGAGTTTATCAAAATGGTGTTTGTTTGTACTAAGATGGCGCCGGAGAAGAAGTCAGACGTTTTACGTGTCCCCAACCAATTGTGTTTTTTTGTTCGTATATTTGCGATGTTTGCAACTTATTTTTTTACTTATTTTGTACATAATGTTTTCGGTCTTTTACGACCGAAAATATCTTCTGGACATCAGGACTGCAATTACTCACCACAGACTGGCAGAATCATGTTTTTCCTTTAACGAGTCTGACGAGCCCGACGCGAAAGATATACTGCTTTCTCAGGAACAGGCCCAGATCCCCGTGATTTGCGTGAAGAGGAGGTGGAGAAAAAAGGGCCGGAGGGCAGGCTGCCTTCTGAGAATTTGTAGGCGAATAAATCTCGAATAAATCTCCACTTCCTTCCATTCTGCTAGCAAATGTGCAATCTTTGGACAATAAAATAGATGACCTACGCAGAAGATTAAACTACCAACGGGACATTCAAAACTGTAATATCTTATGCTTCACAGAGACGTGGCTGAACGATGACACTATCATCGTACAGCTGGCTGGTTATACGCTGCACCGGCAGGATAGAACAAAGGCGTCAGTGGCTTAACCTCTCTGCGCTACGGATCCCTTTAGCGGGATCATTTCCCTAAACAACCGCTGAATTGCAGGGCGCCAAATTCAAAAATATTACTAAAAATATTTATAATCATGCAATCACAAGTGAAATATACCAAAACACAGCTTAGCTTGTTGTTAATCCACCTATCGTATCAGATTTTGAAAATATGCTTTACAGAGAAAGAAATCCAAGCTTTTGTGAGTGCATCAATCAATGCTACAACAGCTAGCACCAAATTAGCATGGTCACGAAAGTCAGAAAAGCAATACAATTAATCGCTTACCTTTGATAATCTTCGGATGTTTGCACTCACGAGACTCCCAGTTACACAACAATTGTTCTTTTTGTTCGATAAATATTATTTTATAACCAAAAAACGCCATTTGGGTTGCGCGTTATGTTCAGAAAACTACAGCCTCGTTCCGTTCGACAAATTCCAAAAAGTATCCGTAATGGTCGTAGAAACATGTCAAATGTTTTTTATAATCAATCCTCAGGTTTTTAACAAACATAATATTTCAACCGGACCATAACCTATTCAATAAGAGAGAAAAGGAAAATGGAGAGCTCCCCTCTCGCGCGCAGGAACTATTCAGAGGACACCTGACTACTTTTGAAAAATCTCGTTCATTTTCCAAATAAAAGCCTGAAACTATGTCTAAAGCCTGGTCACAGCCTGAGGAAGCCATTGGAAAAGGAATCTGGTTGATACCCCTTTAAATGGAAAAAAGACTGGCCAGGAAACACAGATTAAAAAATATATATATATCACTTCCGGGTTAGGTTTTCACCTGCAGAATCAGTTTTGTTATACTCACAGACAATATTTTGACAGTTTTGGAAACTTTGGAGTGTTTTCTATCCTAATCTGTAAATTATATGCATATTCTAAGATCTGGACCTGAGAAATAGTCCGTTTACCTTGGGAACGTTATTTAAAAATTTTAAAAATCTGACCCCTAGCGTCAAGAAGTTAACCAAAGGCGGCTCTCCTAATAGCAGGGAACTTTAATGCAGGGAAACTTAAATCTGTTTTGCCAAATTTCTATCAGCATGTTAAATGTGCAACCAGAGGAGGAAAAAACTCTGGACCCCCTTTACCCCTTTACCCCACAGACAGAGACGCAAAGCTCTCCCTCACCCTCCATTTGGCAAATCTGACCATAATTCATGATTCCTGCTTACATGCAAAAAATAAAGCAGGAATCACCAGATCAATAAAAAGGTGGTCAGATGAAGCAGATGCTAAGCTACAGGACTGTTTTCCTAGCACAGACTGGAATATGTTCCGCGATTCCTCTGATGGCATTGAGGAGTACACCACATCAGTCATTGTCTTCATCAATAAGTGCATCGATGACGTCGTCCCCACAGTGACCGTACGTACATACACCAACCAGAAGCCATGGATTACAGGCAACATCCGCACTGAGCTAAAGGCTAGAGCTGCCGCTTTCAAGGAGCGGGACTCTAACCCGGAAGCTTATAAGAAATCCCGCTATGCCTTCTGACGAACCATCAAACAGACAAAGCATCAAGACAGGACTAAGATCGAATCGTACTTCACCGACTCTGACGCTCGTCGGATGTGGCAGGGCTTGCAAACCATTACAGACTACAAAGGGAAGAACAGCCGAGAGCTGCCCAGTGACATGAGCCTACCAGACGAGCTAAACTACTTCTATGCTCGCTTCGAGGCAAATAACACTGTAACATGTACGAGAGCACCAGCTGTTCTGGAAGACTGTGTGATCACGCTCTGCACAGCCGATGTGAGTAAGACCTTTAAACAGGTCAACATTTACAAGGCCGCAGGGTCAAACGGATTACCAGGATGTGTACTGCGATCATGCGCTAACCAACTGGCAAGTGTCTTCTATCAAGGCACAAGGTGAGACAGACAGACAGACACAGGAGGCAGATGGTTGGAGTTGAAGACGTTTAATAATTCCAAAGGGAAGGCAGGAGAATGGTCCTGGACAGGCAAAAAGGTCAAAACCAGATCAGAGTCCAGGATGTACAGAGTGGCAGACAGGCTCGTGGTCAAAGCAGGCAGAATGGTCAGGCAGGCGGGTACAGAGTCCAGAAACAGGCTAGGGTCAAAACCGGGACGACTAGAAAAAGGAGAATAGCAAAAGGAGTACGGGAAAAATATGCTGGTTGACTTGACTAATACAAGATGAACTGGCACAGAAAGACAGAAAACACAGGGATAAATACACTGGCACAGAGAGACAGGAAACACAGGGATAAATACACTGGGGAAAATAAGCGACACCTGGAGGAGGTGAAGACAATCACAGGAACAGGTGAAACAGATCAGGGCGTTTTAGTGTCTTCACTGACATTTTCAACCTCTCCCTGTCCGAGTCTGTAACATGTTTCAAGCAGACCACCATAGTGCCTGTGCCCAAGAACATTAAGGTAACCTGCCTAAACGACTACAGACCAGTAGCACTCACGTCTGTAGAAAGGCAGGGTAGGATAGATATAGGTCTGTAACAGTTTGGGTCTAGAGTGTCACACTCTTTGAAGAGGGAGATGACCGCGGCAGCTTTCCAATCTTTAGGACTGTGGGGACTGTGGGGACTGCTTTAGTTTTGTTTTTCCTTGTATTTGTTACATGTCTTAATGCTCTCAGAATGCATACCTAGTTTTTGAGGAGAAGTGTTGTACTGAGATCTAACACTGGTAGTTAATACCATGATAAATACCTATTAGTATTACTATTCTCACGGAGTTCATCTGATGTGAGTCTACCTCATGACAACATGACTCAGATTACCTTGGATTAGAGGAGGAACGTTAAACCCTTTCTCCTCTTAATGTCCCATAATCCTCTTGGGACATCCTCCTTCATAAGTCGGATACAGGATATGACACAGCATGTGACCTCACAGCTTAATAGGAGAGAGGAAGAGAGGTAAAGAGGGAGGGAGGGAGAGCAAGAGAGAGATTTTGAAATGAAAGATGAAGAGAATCCCAGACTGAGAGAAAGAGGGTTAGTGAAAGACAAATTGCTGGATGAGAAAAGAGAGTTTTAGATCAGAAAAGAGGAGTGTGAGGGATGAGAAAAGAGAGAGTGATAGATCAGAAAAGAGGAGAGTGAGGGATAAGAAAAGAGGAGAGTGAGGGATCAGAAAATAGGAGAGTGAGGGATAGGAAAAGAGGAGTGAGAGGGATCAGAAACTAGGAGAGTGAGGGATAAGAAAATAGAGAGTGTTAGATCAGAAAGAAGAGGGTGAGGGATAAAAAAGAGGAGAGTGGGGATAAGAAAAGAGGAGAGTGAGGGATAAGAAAAGAGAGAGTGATAGATCAGAAAAGAGGAGAGTGAGGGATCAGAAAAGAGAAGAGTGAGGGATAAGAAAAGCGGAGAGGTAAGGATCAGAAAAGAGGAGAGTGAGGGATGAGAAAAGAGGAGAGTGAGGGATGAGAAAAGAGGAGAGTGAGGGATGAGAAAAGAGAGAGTGAGTGATCAGAAAAGAGGAGAGTGAGCGATCAAAAAAGAGAGAGTGATAGATCAGAAAAGAGGAGAGTGAGGGATAAGAAAAGAGGAGAGTGAGGGGTCAGAAAATAGGAGAGTGAGGGATAAGGAAAAAGAGAGTGATAGATCAGAAAGAAGAACGTGAGGGATCGGAAAATAGGAGAGTGAGGATCAGGAAAAAGAGAGTGATAGATCAGAAAAGAGGAGAGTGATAGATCAGAAAAGAGGAGCGTGAGGGATCAGAAAAGAGGAGAGTGGGGGATAAGAAAAGAAGAGAGTGAGGGATCGGAAAATAGGAGAGTGATAGATCAGAAAGAAGAGAGTGAGGGATCGGAAAACAGGAGAGTGAGGGATCAGAAAAGAGGAGAGTAAAGGATCAGAAAAGAGGAGAGTGGGGATCAGAAAAGAGAGAGTGATAGATCAGAAAAGAGGAGCGTGAGGGATCAGAAAAGAGGAGAGTGGGGGATAAGAAAAGAGGAGAGTGAGGGATAAGAAAAGAGAGAGTGATAGATCAGAAAAGAGAGAGTGATAGATCAGAAAAGAGGAGAGTGAGGGATCAGAAAAGAGAGAGAGTGATAGATCAGAAAAGAGGAGCGTGAGGGATCAGAAAAGAGGAGAGTGGGGGATAAGAAAAGAGGAGAATGAGGGATAAGAAAAGAGAGAGTGATAGATCAGAAAAGAGGAGAGTGAGGGATTAGAAAAGAGAGAGTGATAGATCAGAAAAGAGAGTGATAGATCAGAAAAGAGGAGAGTGAGGGAACAGAAAAGAGAGAGAGTGATACATCAGAAAAGAGAGAGAGTGATAGATCAGAAAAGAGGAGCGTGAGGGGTAAGAAAAGAGGAGAGTGGCGGATAAGAAAATAAGAGAGTGAGGGATCGGAAAATAGGAGAGTGATAGATCAGAAAGAAGAGAGTGAGGGATCGGAAAACAGGAGAGTGAGGGATCAGAAAAGAGGAGAGTGAGGGATACGAAAAGAGAGAGTGAGGGATAAGAAAAGAGGAGAGTGAGGGATAAGAAAAGAGGAGAATGAGGGATAAGAAAAGAGAGAGTGATAGATCAGAAAAGAGGAGAGTAAAGGATCAGAAAAGAGGAGAGTGGAGGATAAGAAAAGAGGAGAGTGAGGGATAAGAAAAGAGAGAGTGATAGATCAGAAAAGAGAGAGTGATAGATCAGAAAAGAGGAGAGTGAGGGATCAGAAAAGAGAGAGAGTGATAGATCAGAAAAGAGGAGCGTGAGGGATCAGAAAAGAGGAGAGTGGGGGATAAGAAAAGAGGAGAGTGAGGGATCAGAAAAGAGAGAGTGATAGATCAGAAAAGAGGAGAGTAAAGGATCAGAAAAGAGGAGAGTGGAGGATAAGAAAAGAGGAGAGTGAGGGATAAGAAAAGAGAGAGTGATAGATCAGAAAAAATTGAGTGAGGGATACGAAAAGAGAGAGTGAGGGATAAGAAAAGAGAGTGTAAGGAATCAGAAACAAAAGAGTAATATATCAGAAAAGAGGAGAGTGAGAGATCAGAAAAGAGGAGAGTGAGGGGTCAGAAAGGAGAGAGTGATAGATCAGAAAAGAGGAGAGTGAGAGATAAGAAAAGAGGAGAGTGAGGGGTCAGAAAAGAGGAGAGTGAGGGGTCAGAAAAGAGGAGAGTGATGGGTCAGAAAAGAGGAGAGTGAGAGATCAGAAAAGAGGAGAGTGATGGGTCAGAAAGGAGAGAGTGATAGATCAGAAAAGAGGAGAGTGAGGGATACGAAAAGAGAGAGTGAGTGATAAGAAAAGAGAGTGTAAGGAATCAGAAACAAAAGAGTAATATATCAGAAAAGAGGAGAATGAGAGATCAGAAAAGAGGAGAGTGAGGGGTCAGAAAGGAGAGAGTGATAGATCAGAAAAGAGGAGAGTGAGAGATAAGAAAAGAGGAGAGTGAGGGGTCAGAAAAGAGGAGAGTGAGGGGTCAGAAAAGAGGAGAGTGAGGGGTCAGAAAAGAGAGAGTGATAGATCAGAAAAGAGGAGAGTGAGGGGTCAGAAAAGAGGAGAGTGAGGGGTCAGAAAAGAGAGAGTGATAGATCAGAAAAGAGGAGAGTGAGGGGTAAGAAAAGAGAGAGTGATAGATCAGAAAAGAGGAGAGTGAGGGATCAGAAAAGAGAGAGAGTGATAGATCAGAAAAGAGGAGCGTGAGGGATCAGAAAAGAGGAGAGTGGGGGATAAGAAAAGAGGAGAATGAGGGATAAGAAAAGAGAGAGTGATAGATCAGAAAAGAGGAGAGTGAGGGATACGAAAAGAGAGAGTGAGGGATAAGAAAAGAGAGAGTGATAGATCAGAAAAGAGGAGAGTGAGGGATACGAAAAGAGAGAGTGAGGGATAAGAAAAGAGAGTGTAAGGAATCAGAAACAAAAGAGTAATATATCAGAAAAGAGGAGAATGAGAGATCAGAAAAGAGGAGAGTGAGGGGTCAGAAAGGAGAGAGTGATAGATCAGAAAAGAGGAGAGTGAGAGATAAGAAAAGAGGAGAGTGAGGGGTCAGAAAAGAGGAGAGTGAGGGGTCAGAAAAGAGGAGAGTGAGGGGTCAGAAAAGAGGAGTGAGAGATCAGAAAAGAGGAGAGTGAGGGGTCAGAAAAGATGAGAGTGAGGGGTCAGAAAAGAGAGAGTGATAGATCAGAAAAGAGGAGAGTGAGGGGTAAGAAAAGAGAGAGTGATAGATCAGAAAAGAGGAGAGTGAGGGATCAGAAAAGAGAGAGGGGGAGGATAAGAAAAGAGTGTAGAATCAGAAAACAAAAGAGTGTAGATCAAGAAAGAGGAGAGTGAGAGATAAGAAAAGAGGAGAGTGAGGGGTCAGAAAAGAGGAGAGTGAGGGGTCAGAAAAGAGGAGAGTGAGGGGTCAGAAAAGAGGAGAGTGAGAGATCAGAAAAGAGGAGAGTGAGGGGTCAGAAAAGAGGAGAGTGAGGGGTCAGAAAAGAGAGAGTGATAGATCAGAAAAGAGGAGAGTGAGGGGTAAGAAAAGAGAGAGTGATAGATCAGAAAAGAGGAGAGTGAGAGATCAGAAAAGAGGAGAGTGAGGGATCAGAAAAGAGGAGAGTGAGAGATCAGAAAAAAAGAGAGAGTGAGGGGTCAGAAAAGAGGAGCGTGGAGGATAAGAAAAGAGGAGAGTGAGGGATAAGAAAAGAGAGAGTGATAGATCAGAAAAGAGAGAGTGATAGATCAGAAAAGAGGAGAGTGAGGGATAAGAAAATAGAGAGAGTGATAGATCAGAAAAGAGGAGCGTGAGGGATCAGAAAAGAGGAGAGTGGGGGATAAGAAAAGAGGAGAGTGAGGGATCAGAAAAGAGAGAGTGATAGATCAGAAAAGAGGAGAGTAAAGGATCAGAAAAGAGGAGAGTGGAGGATAAGAAAAGAGGAGAGTGAGGGGTCAGAAAAGAGAGAGTGATAGATCAGAAAAGAGAGAGTGAGGGGTAAGAAAAGAGAGAGTGATAGATCAGAAAAGAGGAGAGTGAGAGATCAGAAAAGAGGAGAGTGAGGGGTCAGAAAGGAGAGAGTGATAGATCAGAAAAGAGGAGAGTGAGAGATAAGAAAAGAGGAGAGTGAGGGGTCAGAAAAGAGGAGAGTGAGGGGTCAGAAAAGAGGAGAGTGAGGGGTCAGAAAAGAGGAGAGTGAGAGATCAGAAAAGAGGAGAGTGAGGGGTCAGAAAAGAGGAGAGTGAGGGGTCAGAAAAGAGAGAGTGATAGATCAGAAAAGAGGAGAGTGAGGGGTAAGAAAAGAGAGAGTGATAGATCAGAAAAGAGGAGAGTGAGGGGTCAGAAAAGAGAGAGTGATAGATAAGAAAAGAGAGAGTGATAGATCAGAAAAGAGGAGAGTGAGGGATACGAAAAGAGAGAGTGAGGGATAAGAAAAGAGAGTGTAAGGAATCAGAAACAAAAGAGTAATATATCAGAAAAGAGGAGAGTGAGAGATCAGAAAAGAGGAGAGTGAGGGGTCAGAAAGGAGAGAGTGATAGATCAGAAAAGAGGAGAGTGAGAGATAAGAAAAGAGGAGAGTGAGGGGTCAGAAAAGAGGAGAGTGAGGGGTCAGAAAAGAGGAGAGTGAGGGGTCAGAAAAGAGGAGAGTGAGAGATCAGAAAAGAGGAGAGTGAGGGGTCAGAAAAGAGGAGAGTGAGGGGTCAGAAAAGAGAGAGTGATAGATCAGAAAAGAGGAGAGTGAGGGGTAAGAAAAGAGAGAGTGATAGATCAGAAAAGAGGAGAGTGAGGGATACGAAAAGAGAGAGTGATAGATCAGAAAAGAGGAGAGTGAGAGATCAGAAAAGAGGAGAGTGAGGGATCAGAAAAGAGGAGAGTGAGAGATCAGAAAAAAAGAGAGAGTGAGTGAAGCACAACATTTTAAATCAGCAGTTTTGGATCAATTGAAACTAATTTAAATCAAATTGTGTTTGTCACATGCGCTGATAAATAAAAAATATATATATACAGGGAGTACCAGTACAGAGTCAATGTGGAGGCTATATACAGGGTGTTATGGTACAGAGTCAATGTGGAGGCTATATACAGGGTATTACGGTACAGAGTCAATGTGGAGGCTATATACAGGGGGTACCGGTACAGAGTCAATGTGGAGGCTATATACACGGTATTACGGTACAGAGTCAATGTGGAGGCTATATACAGGGGGTACCGGTACAGAGTCAATGTGGAGGCTATATACAGGGTATTACGGTACAGAGTCAATGTGGAGGCTATATACAGGGGGTACCGGTACAGAGTCAATGTGGAGGTTATATACAGGGTATTACGGTACAGAGTCAATGTGGAGGCTATATACAGGGGGTACCTGTACAGAGTCAATGTGGAGGCTATATACAGGGGGTACCGGTACAGAGTCAATGTGGAGGCTATATACAGGGGGTACCGGTACAGAGTCAATGTGGAGGCTATATACAGGGAGTACCAGTACAGAGTCAATGTGGAGGCTATATACAGGGGGTACCGGTACAGAGTCAATGAGGAGGCTATATACAGGGGGTACCGGTACAGAGTCAATGTGGAGGCTATATACAGGGGGTACCGGTACAGAGTCAATGTGGACACTATATACAGGGGGTACCGGTACAGAGTCAATGTGGAGGCTATATACAGGGGGTACCGGTACAGAGTCAATGTGGACACTATATACAGGGGGTACCGGTACAGAGTCAATGTGGAGGCTATATACAGGGGGTACCGGTACAGAGTCAATGTGGAGGATATATACAGGGTATTACGGTACAGAGTCAATGTGGAGGTTATATACGAGGGGTACCGGTACAGACCAGGACCAGGACTACACAGGTTCACAGGTCAGACCAGGACTACACAGGTTCACAGGTCAGACCAGGACTACACAGGTTCACAGGTCAGACCAGGACTACACAGGTTCACAGGTCAGACCAGGACTACACAGGTTCACAGGTCAGACCAGGACTACACAGGTTCACAGGTCAGACTATGGGTACACAGGTTTGACAGGGCTACACAGGTTCTTGTGTCACAAGAGGAATGATAACAGAATTAGATCTGTGAGTTATGTTTTACAGTAATCTGTGATGTGCTCTTGACCTATGAATGGTAACAGAGTTAGATCTGTGAGTTATGTTAACAGTTACATCTCTATGCTGCTGAGTTATGTAGCGTTGTTGACTCTGGCAGGGGACTAGAGGCCGGAGGTGGTCCGGAGGTGGTCCGGAGGTGGTCCGGAGGTGGGCCGGAGGTGGTCCGGAGGTGGTCCGGAGGTGGGCCGGAGGTGGTCCGGAGGTGGTCCGGAGGTGGGCCGGAGGTGGTCCGGAGGTGGGCCGGAGGTGGTCCGGAGGTGGTCCGGAGGTGGTCCGGAGGGCTATGCCGTCTCTGTTTGTCTAGGGGGCCGGGGGCCTTCAAAGAGCTCTCTATATCTGCATCAGATCTGGCAGTGTTCTGCTCTCAGGCGTCAGCTCTGATCCATGCCTGCTGTAACAGCTCGCTGTATCACTCCCTGTCTAAGGCTTGCTCTATAGCATAGCTCAGCACCGTGGCTCGCTGTATCACTCCCTGTCTAAGGCTTGCTCTACAGCATAGCTCAGCACTGTATCACTCCCTGTCTAAGGCTTGTTCTACAGCATAGCTCAGCACCGTGGCTCGCTGTATCACTCCCTGTCTAAGGCTTGCTCTATAGCATAGCTCAGCACCGTGGCTCGCTGTATCACTCCCTGTCTAAGGCTTGCTCTATAGCATAGCTCAGCACTGTATCACTCCCTGTCTAAGGCTTGCTCTATAGCATAGCTCAGCACTGTATCACTCCCTGTCTAAGGCTTGCTCTATAGCATAGCTCAGCACTGTATCACTCCCTGTCTAAGGCTTGCTCTATAGCATAGCTCAGCACTGTATCACTCCCTGTCTAAGGCTTGTTCTACAGCATAGCTCAGCACTGTATCACTCCCTGTCTAAGGCTTGTTCTACAGCATAGCTCAGCACTGTATCACTCCCTGTCTAAGGCTTGTTCTACAGCATAGCTCAGCACTGTATCACTCCCTGTCTAAGGCTTGCTCTATAGCATAGCTCAGCACTGTATCACTCCCTGTCTAAGGCTTGTTCTACAGCATAGCTCAGCACTGTATCACTCCCTGTCTAAGGCTTGCTCTATAGCATAGCTCAGCGCTGTAACGGTTCACTGTATCACTCCCTGTCTAAGGCTTGCTCTATAGCATAGCTCAGCACCGTGGCTCGCTGTATCACTCCCTGTCTAAGGCTTGTTCTACAGCATAGCTCAGCACTGTATCACTCCCTGTCTAAGGCTTGTTCTACAGCATAGCTCAGCACTGTATCACTCCCTGTCTAAGGCTTGCTCTATAGCATAGCTCAGCGCTGTAACGGTTCACTGTATCACTCCCTGTCTAAGGCTTGTTCTACAGCATAGCTCAGCACTGTATCACTCCCTGTCTAAGGCTTGTTCTACAGCATAGCTCAGCACTGTATCACTCCCTGTCTAAGGCTTGCTCTACAGCATAGCTCAGCACTGTATCACTCCCTGTCTAAGGCTTGTTCTATAGCATAGCTCAGCACTGTAGCACCGTGGCTCGCTGTATCACTCCCTGTCTAAGGCTTGCTCTATAGCATAGCTCAGCACCGTGGCTCGCTGTATCACTCCCTGTCTAAGGCTTGTTCTACAGCATAGCTCAGCACCGTGGCTCGCTGTATCACTCCCTGTCTAAGGCTTGCTCTATAGCATAGCTCAGCACCGTGGCTCGCTGTATCACTCCCTGTCTAAGGCTTGCTCTATAGCATAGCTCAGCACTGTATCACTCCCTGTCTAAGGCTTGCTCTATAGCATAGCTCAGCACTGTATCACTCCCTGTCTAAGGCTTGCTCTATAGCATAGCTCAGCACTGTATCACTCCCTGTCTAAGGCTTGCTCTATAGCATAGCTCAGCACTGTATCACTCCCTGTCTAAGGCTTGTTCTACAGCATAGCTCAGCACTGTATCACTCCCTGTCTAAGGCTTGTTCTACAGCATAGCTCAGCACTGTATCACTCCCTGTCTAAGGCTTGTTCTACAGCATAGCTCAGCACTGTATCACTCCCTGTCTAAGGCTTGCTCTATAGCATAGCTCAGCACTGTATCACTCCCTGTCTAAGGCTTGTTCTACAGCATAGCTCAGCACTGTATCACTCCCTGTCTAAGGCTTGCTCTATAGCATAGCTCAGCGCTGTAACGGTTCACTGTATCACTCCCTGTCTAAGGCTTGCTCTACAGCATAGCTCAGCACCGTGGCTCGCTGTATCACTCCCTGTCTAAGGCTTGCTCTATAGCATAGCTCAGCACTGTATCACTCCCTGTCTAAGGCTTGCTCTATAGCATAGCTCAGCGCTGTAACGGTTCACTGTATCACTCCCTGTCTAAGGCTTGTTCTACAGCATAGCTCAGCACTGTATCACTCCCTGTCTAAGGCTTGTTCTACAGCATAGCTCAGCACTGTATCACTCCCTGTCTAAGGCTTGTTCTACAGCATAGCTCAGCACTGTATCACTCCCTGTCTAAGGCTTGCTCTATAGCATAGCTCAGCGCTGTAACGGTTCACTGTATCACTCCCTGTCTAAGGCTTGCTCTATAGCATAGCTCAGCACCGTGGCTCGCTGTATCACTCCCTGTCTAAGGCTTGTTCTACAGCATAGCTCAGCACTGTATCACTCCCTGTCTAAGGCTTGTTCTACAGCATAGCTCAGCACTGTATCACTCCCTGTCTAAGGCTTGCTCTATAGCATAGCTCAGCACTGTATCACTCCCTGTCTAAGGCTTGCTCTATAGCATAGCTCAGCACTGTATCACTCCCTGTCTAAGGCTTGTTCTACAGCATAGCTCAGCACTGTATCACTCCCTGTCTAAGGCTTGCTCTACAGCATAGCTCAGCTCCGTAGCACCGTGGCTCGCATCCCGCACAAGACAGCTCATTTCCCCAGTTAGTCTCTGATAGACCCTCCCCTACCCTAAGACTACCCCCCCTCCCGGTCACACTGGTCTGAACAGGGGCAGGGAAACAGGGAACAGCTCAGTTCCAACAGCCAAATTCTTCAGCTAGGGTGATGTATTTACTATAGTAAACATTCAGTACATGGCTCAGATGAACAGATATTACTGCTCCCCCCACACACACACACACACACACACACACACACACACACACACACACACACACACACACACACACACACACACACACACACACACACACACACACACACACACACACACACACACACACCACATAACATTATGTTGCTGTACCCCCACATACTGTAGGATATTGTACTGTACTGTAGGATACTGTACTATGCTGTGGGATACTGTACTATACTGTAGGATACTGTACTATGCTGTGGGATACTGTACTATACTGTAGGATACTGTACTGTACTGTAGTATACTGTACTATGCTGTGGGATACTGTACTATACTGTGGGATACTGTACTATACTGTAGGATACTGTACTATACTGTAGGGTACTGTAACATACTGTAGAATACTGGACCATACTGTATGATAATGTACTATACTGTAGGATAATGTAACATACTGTATGATAATGTACTGTACTGTAGTATACTGACTATACTGTAGGATACTGTACTATGCTGTGGGATACTGTACTATACTGTAGGATACTGTACTATACTGTAGGATACTGTACTGTACTGTAGTATACTGACTATACTGTAGGATACTGTACTATGCTGTGGGATACTGTACTATACTGTAGGATACTGTACTGTACTGTAGTATACTGACTATACTGTAGGATACTGTACTATGCTGTGGGATACTGTACTATACTGTAGGATAATGTACTATACTGTAGGATACTGTACTATGCTGTGGGATACTGTACTATACTGTAGGATACTGTACTATACTGTAGTATACTGTACTATACTGTAGGATACTGTACTATACTGTAGAATACTGTACTATGCTGTGGGATAATGTATTATACTGTAGGATACTGTACTATACTGTACTATACTGTACTATACTGTACTATACTGTAGGATACTGTAGGATACTGTACTATAATGTAGTATACTGTACTATACTGTAGGATACTGTACTGTACTGTAGTATACTGACTATACTGTAGGATACTGTACTATGCTGTGGGATACTGTACTATACTGTAGGATACTGTACTATACTGTATGATAATGTACTATACTGTAGGATACTGTACCATACTGTATGATAATGTACTATACTGTAGAATACTGTACTATACTGTAGGATACTGTACTATGCTGTGGGATACTGTACTATACTGTAGGATACTGTACTATACTGTAGTATACTGTACTATACTGTAGGATACTGTACTATACTGTAGAATACTGGACCATACTGTATGATAATGTACTATACTGTAGGATACTGTACCATACTGTAGTATACTGTACTATGCTGTGGGATAATGTATTATACTGTAGGATACTGTACTATACTGTACTATACTGTACTATACTGTAGGATACTGTAGGATACTGTACTATAATGTAGTATACTGTACTATAATGTAGGATACTGTAACACTACATACTGTAGGATACTGCACTATACTGTAGGGAAGACTGTTATATACTGTGGTATATTGTACCATACTATAGGATACTGCACTATACTGTAGGATACTGTACTATACTGTAGTATACTGTACTATGCTGTAGGATACTGCACTATACTGTAGGATACTTTACTATACTGTGGGATACTGACTATACTGTAGGATACTGTACTATGCTGTGGGATACTGTACTATGCTGTGGGATACTGACTATACTGTAGGATACTGTACTATGCTGTGGGATACTGTACTATGCTGTGGGATACTGACTATACTGTAGGATACTGTACTATGCTGTGGGATACTGTACTATACTGTAGGATACTGTACTATGCTGTGGGATACTGTACTATACTGTAGGATACTGTACTATGCTGTGGGATACTGTACTATACTGTGGGATACTGTACTATACTGTAGGATACTGTACTATACTGTAGGGTACTGTACTATGCTGTATGATAATGTACTATACTGTAGGATACTGTACTATACTGTATGATACTGTACTATACTGTAGGATACTGTACTATACTGTATGATACTGTACTATGCTGTGGGATACTGACTATACTATAGGATACTGCACTATACTGTAGGATACTGTACTATACTGTAGTATACTGTACTATGCTGTAGGATACTGCACTATACTGTAGGATACTTTACTATACTGTAAGATACTCTAGAATATTGGACTATACTGTAGAATACTGTACTATACTGTATGATAATGTACTATACTGTAGGATAATGTAACATACTGTATGATAATGTACTATACTGTAGGATACTGTACCATACTGTATGATAATGTACTATACTGTAGGATACTGTACTATACTGTATGATAATGTACTATACTGTAGAATACTGTACTATACTGTATGATAATGTACTATACTGTAGAATACTGTACTATACTGTAGGATACTGTACTATACTGTAGGATACTGTACTATACTGTATGATAATGTACTATACTGTAGGATACTGTACCATACTGTATGATAATGTACTATACTGTAGAATACTGTACTATACTGTAGGATAATGTAACACTACTTGTCTATTTATGGAAAAATCACATTGATGAACTCTTTGGTCCGATCACAGTTTACTTATTTACTAATGGCACTGCCTACTCTAGATGACTCGTTTTTTAAATCATGTGAGCAAAAAAATATTTCATTTTATTTGGAATGCTAAACTAGACAAAATTAAACGTGCATATTTATATAATGAATATGAGTTTGGGGGGCTAAAATGTAAACCTCTCACTAAAAGCTTCTCATCCATAAATTATACTGAAACCCCAAATAGATTAATAATAATAATAATAATAATAATAATCCAGTAGATTATTAAGGCTTATCCTTTGTTCAAAATGGCCTTTTTGCTTCATACAGATTACAACTTCTCATTTCCAACTAATTGAAAATGCTATTTTGTTTAAAGTATCGCCCTTTCTTTAACAAGCCACAAAGCTGGTTCCAATTTCAGTTTTATCATCCAGAAAAGATAAAACAAATATTACAACAAATGTTATGGTTAAACTCAAATATACTGATTAATAAAAAAAAACATTCTTTATGGATAAAAAAGAAATGGTATAATATTTATTATTGATGGAGGAGTTGTGTCACATATGCAGTTATGGAAAATATATGGGAATATCTGCTCAGTCCAAGCTTACAACCAACTGATTGCAGCACTACCACAAAACTGGATGAGGTAAGAGGAAAAGGGAGAAGGTAGGGAACTTGTTTGTCTGCCATATATTAAAGATACAAATTGGCTGAAAGGAACTGGCATAAATAGAAAAATATATCAGTTTCATCTGAGGACAAAAATGTTAACAGCTGCGTATACAGGTTGCAAAATAAATGGGAGATTTTCGATGTACCAATTTCATGGCAGATGGTTTATGAACTGGTACAAAAAACTACACTTGATTCAACACTTAGAGTTTTTTAATTTAAATTATTATATACAATTCTTGCCACCAACAGAATGCTATATACTGTATATGGGACATACAACAATCTCAGCTCTGTAGATTTTGTTGTGAAGAGACAGAATCAATAGATCATTTATTCTGGTATTGCCCCTATGTAGCTTATTTCTGGACACAGGTTCAGGAATGATTAAAAATTCTCAACATGCACTTAAAATTAACCTTATAAATAGCAGTGTTGGGCGATTTGGAAAGCCAGAGAGTCAATAAATAATATAATAATACTTAATTGAAAGACTTCCATCTTTAGCTCACAATCTGTGGATAATATACGATTAGAAAGGTTAAATAATTTTGGAAAACATCACAGCACAATTGAAAAATATATTGGTCATGGAAACCAAACAAGTGTGGTCTATGGTGATAGGTGGGATGGTCTGAGAGTGGCTGAGGGTTGGGATTAAAGAGCTGCGGTCTATGGTGATAGGTTGGGATGGTCTGAGAGTGGCTGAGGGGTGGGATTAAAGAGCTGAGGTCTATGGTGATAGGTGGGATGGTCTGAGAGTGGCTGAGGGGTGGGATTAAAGAGCTGAGGTCTATGGTGATAGGTGGGATGGGCTGAGAGTGGCTGAGGGTTGGGATTAAAGAGCTGAGGTCTATGGTGATAGGTGGGATGGGCTGAGAGTGGCTGAGGGGTGGGATTAAAGAGCTGAGGTCTATGGTGATAGGTGGGATGGGCTGAGAGTGGCTGAGGGGTGGGATTAAAGAGTTTATGTTTGGTAAAGTATTATTGTTATGTGACTGCTTTATTTATAAGTACCATGTATGTAAAATGTATGTATGTAGCAAAAAAGCTGTAAAAAAAACTAAGATATTTGTCCTCCAAAGAGGGGGAGTGGTGGAGGGGTTAATAAAGTATATATATATATATATATAAATAAAATAAAATGGTAGGCTTTGAGGGGATTCCTATGGTAGGTACACCTATAGCTCATCTCTTGGCAGTAGTACTGTAGACTACTTTATCACTGACCTCAACCCAGAGTCTCTCAGAGCGTTCACACTATCAGATCACAGCAAAATCACAGTCTACTTGAACAGAGCAATACTCAATCATGAGGCATCAAAGCCAAAGGAACTGAGTAATATTAAGAGATGCTATAGATGGAAGGAAAGTAGCGTGGAAACCTACCAAAAAACAATTAGGCCACAGCAAATTCCTTTTAGACTACTTCCTGGACTATCAAATCAAAAAATTTAAACAGAAAACCGAAGACAACGAACAACAATGATAAATGGTTTGATGAAGAATGCAAAAACTTAAGAAAGAAATTGAGAAACCTATCCAACCAAAAATGTAGAGACCCAGAAAACCTGAGTCTACACCTTCACTATGGCGAATCACTAAAACGATACAGAAATACACTACGGAAAAAGAAGGAACAGCACGTCAGAAATCAGCTCAATGTAATTGAAGAATCCATAGACTTAAACCACTTCTGGGAAATTTGGAAAACACTAAACAAACAACAAACCACTTCTCCAATCTTTTTGGCCCGATAACAAAGAACAAACACCAAAAACATATACATGATCAAATACACATCTAAGAAGCAACTATTAAAGACTACCAGAACCCACTGGATTCTCCAATTATATTGAATGAACGACAGGACAAAATACAAACCCTCCAACCTAAAAAAGCCTGTGGTGTTGATGGTATCCTCAATGAAATGATAAAATATACAGACCACAAATTCCAATTGGCTATACTAAAACTCTTTAACATCATCCTTAGCTCTGGCATCTTCCCCAATATTTGGAACCAAGCACTGATCACCCCAATCCACAAAAGTGGAGACACATTTGACCCCAATAACTACCGTGGGATATGCGTCAACAGCAACCTAAGGGAAAATCCTCTGCATTATCATTAACAGCACACTCATACATTTACTCAATGATAACAATGTACTGAGCAAATATCAAATTGGCTTTTTACCAAATTACCGTACGACAGACCACGTATTCACCCTGCACACCCTAACAGACAAACAAACCAAAACAAAGGCAAAGTCTTCTCATGCTTTGTTCATTTCAAATTTGGCATGAGAGTCTGCTATACAAATGGATGGAAAGTGGTGTCAGGGGAAAGACATACGACATTACAAAATCCATGTACACAAACAACAAGTGTGCGGTTAAAATAGGCAAAAACACACCCATTTCTTTCCACGGGGCCGTGGGGTGAGACAGGGATGCAGCTTAAGCCCCACCCTCTTCAACATATATATATCAATAAATTGGTGAGGGCACTAGAACAGTCTGCCGCACCCGGCCTCACCCTACTAGAATCTGAAGTCAAATGTCTACTGTTTGCTGCTGATCTGGTGCTTCTGTCCCCAACCAAGGAGGGCCTACAACAGCACCTAGATCTTCTACACAGATTCTGCCAGACCTGGGCCCTCAGTAAGACAAAAAATAATGGTGTTCCAAAAAAGGTCCAGTTGCCAGGACCACAAATATAAATTCTATCTGGACACCGTTGCCCTACAGCACACAAAAAACTATACATAACTCGGCCTAAACATCAGCGCCACAGGTAACTTCCACAAAATGCTGTGAACAATCTGAGAGACAAGGCAAGAAGGGCCTTCTATGCCATCAAAAGGAACATCAAATACCTCTGGCTAAAAATACTTGACTCAGGTATCAAATCAAATCAAACTTTATTTGTCACATGTGCCAAATACAACAAGTGTAGACCTTACGGTGAAATGCTGACTTACAAGTGCAGTTCAAGAAGAGTTAAGAAAATATTTACCAAATAAACTAAAGTAAAAAATTATGAAAACTAATACAATAACATAACAATAACGAGGCTATATACAGGGGGTACCGGTACTGAGTCAGCGGGGGTACAGGTTAGAAGTAATTTGTACATGTATGTAGGGGTGAAGTGATTATGCATAGATAATAAACAGTGAGTAGCAGCAGTGTACAAAACAAATGGAGGGGGGGGGGGGGTCAAAGTAATAGTCTGGTGGCCATTTGATTAGTTGTTCAGTTATAGAACCCATTGTACTTTATGGTTTTGAGGTCTGGGGTCTGCTCCCCAACCAATAATTCACAAAATGGGACAAACACCAAATTGAGACTCTGCATGCAGAATTCTGCAAGAATATCCTCTGTGTACAACATAAAACACCAAATAATGCATACAGAGCAGAATTAGGCCGATACCCGCCAATTTTCAAAATCCACAAAAGAGCAGTTAAATTCTACAACCACCTACAAGGAATCAATTCCCAAACCTTCCATAACAAAGCCATCACCTACAGAGAGATGAACCTGGAGAAGAGTCCCCTAAGCAAGCTGGTCCTAGAGCTCTGTTCACAAACACAAACAGACCCCACAGAGCCCCAGGACAACAGCACAATTAGACCCAACCAAATCATGAGAAAACAAAAAGATAATTACTTGACACATTGGAAATAATTTTTTAAAAACTGAGCAAACTAGAATGCTATTTGGCCCTAAACAGAGAGTACACAGTGGCAGAATACCTGACCACTGTGACTGACCCAAACTTAAGGAAAGCTTGACTATGTACAGACTCAGTGAGCATAGCCTTGCTAGTGAAAATGTCCGCCGTAGGCAGACCTGGCTCTCAAGAGAAGACAGGCTATGTGCACACTGCCCATAAAATGAGGTGGAAACTGAGCTGCACTTCCTAACCTCCTGCCAAATGTATGACTATATTAGAGACACATATTTCCCTCAGATTACATAGACCCACAAAGAATTAGAAAACAAATGCAATTTTGATAAACTCCCATATCTATTGGGTGAAATACCACAGTGACATCACAGCAGCAAGATTTGTGACCTGTTGCCACAAGAAAAGGGCAACCAGTGAAGAACAAACACCATTGTAAATACAAGCTATATTTATGTTTATTTATTTTCCCTTTTGTACTTGAACTATTTGCACATAATATGGCATCTGAAATGTCTTTATTCTTTTGGAACTTTTGTGAGTGTAATGTATACTCTTTATGTGTACTGTTTTATGTTCATTTTTATAGTTTTTTCACTTTTGTTTATGATCTACTTCACTTGATTTGGCAATGTTAACATATGGGGCAGCAGCACGACCAGGTGGAACCCTAACCCTCTCTCGTGTCCAATCAGAACCCTAACCCTCTCTCCTGTCCAATCAGAACCCTGACTCTCTCTCTCTCTCTCCTGTCCAATCAGAACCCTGACCCTCTCTCTCTCTCCTGTCCAATCAGAACCCTGAACCTCTTTATCTCTCTCTCCTGTCCAATCAGAACCCTAACCCTCTTTCTCTCTCTCTCCTGTCCAATCAGAACCCTGACCCTCTCTCTCTCTCTCCTGTCCAATCAGAACCCTAACCCTCTCTCCTGTCCAATCAGAACCCTGACCCTCTCTCTCTCTCTCTCTCCTGTCCAATCAGAACCCTGATCCTCTCTCTCTCCTGTCCAATCAGAACCCTAACCCTCTCTCCTGTCCAATCAGAACCCTGACCCTCTTTCTCTCTCTCTCCTGTCCAATCAGAACCCTGACCCTCTCTCTCTCTCTCTCTCCTGTCCAATCAGAACCCTGACCCTCTCTCTCTCCTGTCCAATCAGAACCCTAACCCTCTCTCCTGTCCAATCAGAACCCTGACCCTCTTTCTCTCTCTCTCCTGTCCAATCAGAACCCTAACCCTCTTTCTCTCTCTCTCCTGTCCAATCAGAACCCTCTCTCTCTCTCTCTCTCTCTCTCTCTTTCTCTCTCTCTCTCTCTCTCTCTCTCTCTCTCTCTCTCTCTCTCTCTCTCTCTCTCCTGTCCAATCAGAACCCTGACCCTCTCTCCTGTCCAATCAGAACCCTGACCCTCTTTCTCTCTCTCTCCTGTCCAATCAGAACCCTAACCCTCTTTCTCTCTCTCTCCTGTCCAATCAGAACCCTGACCCTCTCTCTCTCTCTCCTGTCCAATCAGAACCCTAACCCTCTCTCCTGTCCAATCTGAACCCTGACCCTCTCTCTCTCTCTCCTGTCCAATCAGAACCCTGATCCTCTCTCTCTCCTGTCCAATCAGAACCCTAACCCTCTCTCCTGTCCAATCAGAACCCTGACCCTCTTTCTCTCTCTCTCCTGTCCAATCAGAACCCTAACCCTCTTTCTCTCTCTCTCCTGTCCAATCAGAACCCCCCCTCTCTCTCTCTCTCTCTCTCTCTCTCTCTCTCTCTCTCTCTCTCTCTCTCTCTCTCTCTCTCTCTCTCTCTCTCTCTCTCTCTCTCTCTCTCTCTCTCTCCTGTCCAATCAGAACCCTAACCCTCTTTCTCTCTCTCCTGTCCAATCAGAACCCTAACCCTCTCTCCTGTCCAATCAGAACCCTGACCCTCTCTCTCTCTCTCTCTCTCCTGTCCAATCAGAACCCTGATCCTCTCTCTCTTCTGTCCAATCAGAACCCTAACCCTCTCTCCTGTCCAATCAGAACCCTGACCCTCTTTCTCTCTCTCTCCTGTCCAATCAGAACCCCCCCTCTCTCTCTCTCTCTCTCTCTCTCTCTCTCTCTCTCTCTCTCTCTCTCTCTCTCTCTCTCTCTCTCTCTCTCTCTGTCTCTCTCTGTCTCTGTCTCTCTCTCTCTGTCTCTCTCTCTCTCTCTCTCTCTCCTGTCCATTCAGAACCCTAACACTCTCTCTCTCTTCCGTCCAATCAGAAACACCGTACTGGACCCGACCGGACCGCATGGAGAAGAAGCTCCTCGCCATCCCAGCAGCCAATACCGTCAAGTTCCGCTGCGCTGCTGCCGGCAACCCCACACCCTCCATCCATTGGCTGAAGAACGGGAAGGAGTTTAAGGGGGAGCAGAGGATGGGCGGAATCAAGGTGAGTCAGACAGCCAATTAGAAGTTAGTAGTCAGCAGAAGGTAAAACCAGAGTAGTCTCCTGTTTTAGAGTACTAACATAGTCCACATCCCAAATGGCACCCTATTCCTTATAGTGCACCAGAGCACTACATAGAGCACTACATAGAGCACTACATAGAGCACTACATAGAGCACTACATAGAGCACTACATAGACTACTACTTTTAAGTCTGGTTGGTCAAAAGTGATACACTGTATAAGGAATAAATAGGGTGCCTAGTTACCATCCTGCTGTGTTGAGAAAGAGCCCCTGGTTGCTGTGTGTTTGAAGGCGTAAATATAAAAGGCATGGGAAACATATGTTCAAATTGCCCAAGCAAGTGAAGTAGATAATTAACTAAAGTTAAATATACAATAAAATCAACATTACACTCAAAAGTTCCCCAAAAATAGAGACGTTTCAAATGTGATATTATGTAAATTAACAGTGTTGTAACGATGTGCAAATAGTTAAAGTACAAAAGGGAAAATAAATAAACATAAATATGGGTTGTGTTTACAATGGTGTTTGTTCTTCACTGGTTGCCCTTTTCTTGTGGCAACAGGTCACAAATCTTGCTTCTGTGATGGTACACTGTGGTATTTCACCCACTCACTCTGGATTCTTCATTTACATCGAGCTGATTTCTGACGTGCTGTTCCTTCTTTTTCCGTAGTGTATTTCTGTATTGTTTTAGTCATTCACCATAGTGAAGGCGTAGACTCAGGTTTTCTGGGTCTCTGTTTTTGGCTGGACAGGTTTCTCAATTTCTTTCTTAGGTTTTTGCATTCTTCATCAAACCGTTTGTCATTGTTATTAATTTTCTTATGTTGTCTGTTTGAAATGTTTAGATTTGATATTGAAGCTGAGTGGTCAAATATACTGTTTAGGTTTCCTACTGCCAAGTTTACACCTTCACTATAACAGTGAAACGTTTTGTCCAGGTATTGTCTGAAAGGGATTGAATTTGTTGTTGCCTAATTGTTTTTTGGTAGGTTTCCACACTTTCCTTCCATCTATAGCATTTCTTAATATTATTCAGTTCCCTTGGGTTTGATGCCTCATGATTGAGTATTGCTCTGTTCAAGTAGACTGTGATTTTGCTGTGGTCTGATAGGGGTGTCAGTGGGCTGACTGTGAACGCTCTGAGAGACTCTGGTTTGAGGTCAGTGATAAAGTAGTCTACAGTACTACTGCCAAGAGATGAGCTATAGGTGTACCTAACGTAGGAGTCCCCTCGAAGCCTACCATCAACTATGTACATACCCAGCGTGCGACAGAGCTGCAGGAGTTGTGACACGTTTATGTTGGCTATGTTGTCGTAGTTGTGTCTAGGGGGGCATATGGGGGAGGGAATGCTGTCACCTCCAGGCAGGTGTTTGTCCCCCTGGGTGCTGAGGGTGTCAGGTTCTTGTCCAGTTCTGGCATTTAGGTTGCCACGGACTATTACTTGTCCCTGGGCCTGGAAATTATTGATTTCCCCCTCTAAGATGGAGAAGCTGTCTTCATTAAATTATGGGGATTCTAGTGGGGGAATATAGATAGCACACAGGAGGACATTTTTCTCTGTTGAGATCATTTTGAATTTATGTTAAGATAATTTCCTTTTTAATTTCTAGCCAAATGTAAAATGTTCCTGTTTTGATTCATTTAATAAAGTGGTTTAGGTCTGCTCTATACCAAATTAGCATGCCCCCTGAGTCTCTTTCCTGTTTCACACCTGGTAGTTTGGTGGATGGGACTACCAGCTCCCTGTAACCTAAAGGGCAACCAGTGGGTCCATCTCCTCTATACCATTTTTCTTGTAGGATGACAATGTCTGTATTTCCAATGTCTTTGATGAAGTCCAGGTTCCTGCTCTTTAGGCCAAAGGCAGATGACCTCAGGCCTTGGATATTCCAGGATGAGATAGTGAAGGCTTTGGGTTCCATAAAATGTCCAATGTTGTTGGTCGTGTGGTTTGGCCTCAGACCAGTAAGTGTGAGCAGAGCCTGCTGAGCATCTGTTACATGAAATTGGCTTGGGCTAGTGTAAGAGTGGGGGTTGGGCCTGTTTGCCCACTCACGGCCTGGGCGTATGTGTGACTTCCATGTTGAGGCTCTCTTTGCGGGGGTGGGGTGCATGGGGTGGGCAGGAGGGGCATAGATCTGATCTGAGTGGGCCTAAATTGTATGTGGGCATGGTTGACTTGGGGGGGTGTTGATTGGTTGGGGTGGGGGTGTGGATGTGGCTGGTGGTGTTGTAGTCTGGATGTAAGTCCTCTCGGCGTGGGTCCTCTATGTAGCGTCCACGGGGTCGGTGGTCTCTCCCCAGGCTCTGGGGCCGAGGGTCCGTTCTCGCTGGTCCATGGGGCGGGTATTGTCTAATTGATCTGTTTTTGCTCCTGTGTGAAGTGTTGGGGCTATGTTTGAGAGCGATGTCCTTTAGAGTCCGGGCGAAGGTGGGCACTGTTGCCTTGTAGAGGTGGACCTGGTCATAGAGGCTGTTCAAGTCCAGGGTGGAGTGGTGGGCCAGGAAAACATTTGGTTTTGAGGCACAGTCACAGGAAATTATTGCGTTTACCCGCTGTATTGTAGCAGGGTGTAAGTCTTTTCGTGGTAGCAGGGTGGAGATAACCACTTGTGCATAGGGGAAAGTAGAAGAAGCTTTTTCCATCACTCCCTTCAGTGCTGTGGCCACCCTTTCCTGCTGTGCTCTCACGTTGTCTGTGCCTGTGTGTATTATTATGTGGCTGGGTGACCCTAGTTGGTCCTCAGACAGAAGGTCTAGGGGGCTGGTGTAATTATTATGTTGGCTGGTGTGACCCTAGTGGTCCTCAGACGAAGGTCTAGGGGGCGCTGGGTGTATTATTATGTGGCTGGGTGACCCTAGTTGGTCCTCAGACAGAAGGTCTAGGGGCGGTGGTTTGTATTATTATGTGGCTGGGTGAACCTAGTTGGTCCTCAGACAGAAGGTCTAGGGGCGCTGGGTGACCTAGTTGGTCCTCAGACAGAAGGTCTAGGGGGCGCTGGTGGGTGAACCTAGTTGTCCTCAGACAGAAGGTTCTAGGGGGCGCTGGGTGAACCTAGTTGGTCCTCAGACAGAAGGTCTAGGGGGCGCTGGGTGTATTATTATGTGGCTGGGTGAACCTAGTTGGTCCTCAGACAGAAGGTCTAGGGGGCGCTGGGTCGGGTATTTTATTATGTGGTGGCTGTGAACCTAGTTGGTCCTCAGACAGAAGGCCTAGGGGGCGCTGGGTGAACCTAGTTGGTCTCACACACGAAGGTCTAGGCGCGGGTGTATTATATGTGGCTAGGTGAACCTAGTTGGTCCTCACATCAGAAGGTCTAGGGGGCTGGGAACCTAGTTTCCTCAGACAGTAATACACCCAGCGCCCTGAGGACCAACTAGGTTCACCTAGCCACATAATAATACACCCAGCGCCCTAGACCTTCTGTGTGAGGACCAACTAGGTTCACCCAGCGCCCCCTAGGCCTTCTGTCTGAGGACCAACTAGGTTCACCCAACCACATAATAATACACCCAGTGCCCCCTAGACCTTCTGTCTGAGGACCAACTAGGTTCACCCAGCCACATAATAATACACCCAGCCCCCTAGACCTTCTGTCTGAGGACCAACTAGGGTCACCCAGCCACATAATAATACACCCAGCGCCCTAGACCTTGTCTGTTCTGCTGTGATGTCGACGCTATGGTCTGGGTCTGGGGTGGACTGTTCTGCTGTGGTGTCGAGGCTATGGTCAGGGTCTGGGGTGGACTGTTCTGCTGTGGTGTCGAGGCTATGGTCCAGGGTCTGGGGTGGACTGTTCTGACTGTGGTTTGTTGTTGAGGCTATGGTCAGGTATGGTGTGGACGTTCGCTGGGTTGTTGAGGCTATGGTCAGGTCTGGTGTGACGTATGCTGTGGTGTCGAGGCTTATGGTCAGGGTCTGGGGTGGACTGTTCTGCTGTGATGTTTGAGGCTATGGTCAGGGTGGGTTGGACTGTTCTGCTGTGGTGTCGAGGCTATGGTCAGGGTCTGGGGTGAACTGTTCTGCTGTGGTGTCGAGGCTATGGTCAGGGTCTGGGTTGGACTGTTCTGCTGTGATGTCGACCCTATGGTCTGGGTTGGACTGTTCTGCTGTGGTGTCGAGGCTATGGTCAGGGTCTGGGGTGGACTGTTCTGCTGTGGTGTCGAGGCTATGGTCAGGGTCTGGGGTGGACTGTTCTGCTGTGGTGTCGAGGCTATGGTCAGGGTCTGGGGTGACTGTTCTGCTGTGGTGTCGAGGCTATGGTCAGGGTCTGGGGTGGACTGTTCTGCTGTGGTGTTGAGGCTATGGTCAGGGTCTGGTGTGGACTGTTCTGCTGTGGTGTTGAGGCTATGGTCAGGGTCTGGTGTGGACTGTCCTGCTGTGTGTCGCAGGGCCTATGGTCAGGGGTCTGGGTTGGACTGTTCTGCTGTGGTGTAGAGGCTATGGTCTGGGTGGACTGTTCTGCTGTGGTGTCGAGGCTATGGTCAGGGTCTGGGGTGGACTGTTCTGCTGTGGTGTCGAGGCTATGGTCAGGGTCTGGGGTGGACTGTTCTGCTGTGGTGTCGAGGCTATGGTCAGGGTCTGGGGTGGACTGTTCTGCTGTGGTGTTGAGGCTATGGTCAGGGTCTGGTGTGGACGTTCTGCTGTGGTGTTGAGGCTATGGTCAGGTTGGTGTGGACTGTCCTGCTGTGGGTCGCAGGCTATGGTCAGGGTCTCTGGGGTGGACTGTTCTGCTGTGATGTTGAGGCTATGGTCAGGGTCTGGGTTGGTACGGTTCTGCTGTGGTGTCGAGGCTATGGTCAGGTCTTCTGGGGGTGAACTGGTCTGCCTGTTGGTGTCGAGGCTATGGTCAGGGTTTGGGTGGGTTCTTCTGTGTATGGGACCTGCTGTCTGAGTGACTGTTCTGCTGTTGATGTCACAGCCTATGGTCTAGGGTGGTGTGGACTGTTCTGCGTGTGTTGTCGAGGCTGTGGTCAGGTCTGGGCGTGGAAACTGCGCGCCTCCCATT
>NW_024059333.1:0-37288 GCF_016432855.1 Salvelinus namaycush | reverse complement strand
TCTAACTGTCTCTATTAATCTTATGATCAGACCAGCTAGATCTAATGTCTCTATTATGTTATCGGACAGGACCAGCTAGATCTACTTGCTCTTATATATTATGAAAGGCCAGCTAGATCCACTGTCTCTATTATATTATGACAGACCAGCTAGATCTAATGTCTCTATTACATTATGACAGACCAGCTAGATCTAATGTCTCTATTATATTATGGACAGGCCAGCTAGATCTACTGTCTCTATTATATTATGACAGACCATCTAGATCTACAGTATCTATTATATTATGACAGACCAGCTAGATCTACTGTCTCTATTATATTATGAAAGACCAGCTAGATATACTGTCTCTATTATATTATGACAGACCAGCTAGATATACTGTCTCTATTATATTATGACAAACCAGCTAGATCTACAGTATCTATTATATTATGACAGACCAGCTAGATCGACTGTCTCTATTATGTTATGACAGACCATCTAGATCTACAGTATCTATTATATTATGACAGACCAGCTAGATCTACTGTCTCTATTATACTATGAAAGACCAGCTAGATATACTGTCTCTATTATATTATGACAGACCAGCTAGATCTACTATCTCTATTATATTATGACAGACCAGCTAGATCTACAGTATCTATTATATTATGACAGACCAGCTAGATCTAATGTCTCTATTACATTATGACAGACCAGCTAGATCTAATGTCTCTATTATATTATGACAGGCCAGCTAGATCTACTGTCTCTATTATATTATGACAGACCATCTAGATCTACAGTCTCTATTATATTATGACAGACCAGCTAGATCTTCTGTCTCTATTATATTATGAAAGACCAGCTAGATATACTGTCTCTATTATATTATGACAGACCAGCTAGATCTACTGTCTCTATTATATTATGACAGACCAGCTAGATCTACAGTATCTATTATATTATGACAGACTAGCTAGATCGAATGTCTCTATTATGTTATGACAGACCAGCTAGATCTACTGTCTCTATTATATTATGACAGATCAGCTAGATCTACTGTCTCTATTATATTATGACAGACCAGCTAGATCTACTGTCTCTATTATATTATGACAGACCAGCTAGATCTACAGTATCTATTATATTATGACAGACCAGCAAGATCTACTGTCTCTATTATATTATGACAGACCAGCTAGATCTACTGTCTCTATTATATTATGACAGACCAGCTAGATATACTGTCTCTATTATATTATGACAGATCAGCTAGATCTAATGTCTCTGTTATATTATGACAGACCAGCTAGATCTACTGTCTCTATTATATTATGACAGACCAGCTAGATATACTGTCTCTATTATATTATGACAGACCAGCTAGATATACTGTCTCTATTATATTATGACAGACCAGCTAGATCTAATGTCTCTATTATATTATGACAGACCAGCTAGATCTACTGTCTCTATTATAATATGACATGCCAGCTAGATCCACTGTCTCTATTATATTTTGACAGACCAGCTAGATCTACTGTCTCTATTATATTATGAAAGACCAGCTAGATATACTGTCTCTATTATTTTATGACAGATCAGCTAGATCTACTGTCTCTATTATATTATGACAAACCAGCTAGATCTACAGTATCTATTATATTATGACAGACCAGCTAGATCGAATGTCTCTATTATGTTATGACAGACCAGCTAGATCTACTGTCTCTATTATATTATGACAGATCAGCTAGATCTACTGTCTCTATTATATTATGACAGACCAGCTAGATCTAATGTCTCTATTATATTATGACAGACCAGCTAGATCTACAGTATCTATTATATTATGACAGACCAGCAAAATCTACTGTCTCTATTATATTATGACAGACCAGCTAGATCTACTGTCTCTATTATATTATGACAGACCAGCTAGATCTACAGTATCTATTATATTATGACAGACCAGCTAGATCTAATGTCTCTATTATATTATGACAGACCAGCTAGATCTACTGTCTCTATTATATTATGACAGACCAGCTAGATCTACAGTATCTATTATATTATGACAGACCAGCTAGATCTACTGTCTAAATTATATTATGACAGACCAGCTAGATATACTGTCTCTATTATATTTTGACAGACCAGCTAGATATACTGTCTCTATTATATTATGACAGACCAGCTAGATCTACTGTCTCTTTTATATTATGACAGGCCAGCTAGATCTACTGTCTCTATTATATTATGACAGACCAGCTAGATATAATGTCTCTATTATATTATGACAGACCAGCTAGATCTACTGTCTCTATTATATTATGACAGGCCAGCTAGATCTACTGTCTCTATTATATTATGACAGACCAGCTAGATCTAATGTCTCTATTACATTATGACAGACCATCTAGATCTAATGTCTCTATTATATTATGACAGACCAGCTAGATCTACTGCCTCTATTATATTATTACAGACCATCTAGATCTACAGTATCTATTATATTATGACAGACCAGCTAGATCTACTGTCTTTATTATATTATGAAAGACCAGCTAGATATACTGTCTCTATTATATTATGACAGACCAGCTAGATCTACTGTCTCTATTATATTATGACAAACCAGCTAGATCTACAGTATCTATTATATTATGACAGGCCAGCTAGATCTACTGTCTCTATTATATTATGACAGATCAGCTAGATCTACTGTCTCTATTATATTATGACAGACCAGCTAGATCTAATGTCTCTATTATATTATGACAGACCAGCTAGATCTACAGTATCTATTATATTATGACAGACCAGCAAAATCTACTGTCTCTATTATATTATGACAGACCAGCTAGATCTACTGTCTCTATTATATTATGACAGACCAGCTAGATATACTGTCTCTATTATATTATGACAGATCAGCTAGATCTAATGTCTCTATTATATTATGACAGACCAGCTAGATATAATGTCTCTATTACATTATGACAGACCAGCTAGATCTAATGTCTCTATTATATTATGACAGACCAGCTAGATCTACTGTCTCTATTATATTATGACAGACCAGCTAGATCTACAGTATCGATTATATTATGACAGACCAGCTAGATCTACTGTCTAAATTATATTATGACAGACCAGCTAGATATACTGTCTCTATTATATTTTGACAGACCAGCTAGATATACTGTCTCTATTATATTATGACAGACCAGCTAGATCTACTGTCTCTTTTATATTATGACAGGCCAGCTAGATCTACTGTCTCTATTATATTATGACAGACCAGCTAGATATAATGTCTCTATTATATTATGACAGACCAGCTAGATCTACTGTCTCTATTATATTATGACAGGCCAGCTAGATCTACTGTCTCTATTATATTATGACAGACCAGCTAGATCTAATGTCTCTATTACATTATGACAGACCATCTAGATCTAATGTCTCTATTATATTATGACAGACCAGCTAGATCTACTGCCTCTATTATATTATTACAGACCATCTAGATCTACAGTATCTATTATATTATGACAGACCAGCTAGATCTACTGTCTTTATTATATTATGAAAGACCAGCTAGATATACTGTCTCTATTATATTATGACAGACCAGCTAGATCTACTGTCTCTATTATATTATGACAAACCAGCTAGATCTACAGTATCTATTATATTATGACAGGCCAGCTAGATCTACTGTCTCTATTTTATTATGACAGACCAGCTAGATCTACTCTCTCTATTATATTATGACAGACCAGCTAGATCTACTGTCTCTATTACATTATGACAGACCAGCTAGATCTAATGTCTCTATTATATTATGACAGACAAGCTAGATCTACTGCCTCTATTATATTATGACAGACCAGCTAGATCTAATGTCTATATTACATTATGACAGACCATCTAGATATAATGTCTCTATTATATTATGACAGAACCAGCTAGATCTACTGTCTCTATTATATAATGACAGACCAGCTAGATCTACTGTCTCTATTATATTATGACAGACCAGCTAGATCTACAGTATCTATTATATTATGACAGACCAGCTAGATCTACTCTCTCTATTATATTATGACAGACCAGCTAGATCTAATGTCTCTATTATATTATGACAGACCAGCTAGATCTACTGTCTCTATTATATTATGACAGACCAGCTAGATCTACAGTATCTATTATGTTATGACAGACCAGCAAGATCTACTGTCTCTATTATATTATGACAGACCAGCTAGATCTACTGTCTCTATTATATTATGACAGACCAGCTAGATATACTGTCTCTATTATATTATGACAGACCAGCTAGATCTAATGTCTCTATTATATTATGACAGACCAGCTAGATCTACTGTCTCTATTATATAATGACAGACCAGCTAGATCTACTGCCTCTATTATATTATGACAGACCAGCTAGATCTAATGTCTCTATTACATTATGACAGACCAGCTAGATCTACTGTCTCTATTATATTATGACAGACCAGCTAGATCTAATGTCTCTATTATATTATGACAGACCAGCTAGATCTACTGTCTCTATTATATTATGACAGGCCAGCTAGATCCACTGTCTCTATTATATTATGACAGACCAGCTAGATCTAATGTCTCTATTACATTATGACAGACCAGCTAGATCTAATGTCTCTATTATATTATGACAGACCAGCTAGATCTACTGTCTCTATTATATTATGACAGGCCAGCTAGATCTACTGTCTCTATTATATTATGACAGGCCAGCTAGATCTACTGTCTCTATTATATTATGACAGACCATCTAGATCTACAGTATCTATTATATTATGACAGACCAGCTAGATCTACTGTCTCTATTATATTATGAAAGACCAGCTAGATATACTGTCTCTATTATATTATGACAGACCAGCTAGATCTACTGTCTCTATTATATTATGACAAACCAGCTAGATCTACAGTATCTATTATATTATGACAGACCAGCTAGATCGAATGTCTCTATTATGTTATGACAGACCATCTAGATCTACAGTATCTATTATATTATGACAGACCAGCTAGATCTACTGTCTCTATTATATTATGAAAGACCAGCTAGATATACTGTCTCTATTATATTATGACAGACCAGCTAGATCTATTGTCTCTATTATATTATGACAGACCAGCTAGATCTAATGTCTCTATTACATTATGACAGACCAGCTAGATCTAATGTCTCTATTATATTATGACAGTCCAGCTAGATCTACTGTCTCTATTATATAATGACAGACCAGCTAGATCTACTGCCTCTATTATATTATGACAGACCAGCTAGATCTACTGTCTCTATTATATTATGACAGACCAGCTAGATATACTGTCTCTATTATATTATGACAGACCAGCTAGATATACTGTCTCTATTATATTATGACAGACCAGCTAGATCTACTGTCTCTTTTATATTATGACAGGCCAGCTAGATCTACTGTCTCTATTATATTATGACAGACCAGCTAGATCTAATGTCTCTATTATATTATGACAGACCAGCTAGATCTACTGTCTCTATTATATTATGACAGGCCAGCAAGATCTACTGTCTCTATTATATTATGACAGACCAGCTAGATCTAATGTCTCTATTACATTATGACAGACCAGCTAGATCTACTGTCTCTATTATATTATGACAGACCAGCTAGATCTAATGTCTCTATTATGTTATGACAGACCAGCTAGATCTACTGTCTCTATTATATTATGAAAGGCCAGCTAGATCCACTGTCTCTATTATATTATGACAGACCAGCTAGATCTAATGTCTCTATTACATTATGACAGACCAGCTAGATCTAATGTCTCTATTATGTTATGACAGACCATCTAGATCTACAGTATCTATTATATTATGACAGACCAGCTAGATCTACTGTCTCTATTATACTATGAAAGACCAGCTAGATATACTGTCTCTATTATATTATGACAGACCAGCTAGATCTACTATCTCTATTATATTATGACAGACCAGCTAGATCTACAGTATCTATTATATTATGACAGACCAGCTAGATCTAATGTCTCTATTACATTATGACAGACCAGCTAGATCTAATGTCTCTATTATATTATGACAGGCCAGCTAGATCTACTGTCTCTATTATATTATGACAGACCATCTAGATCTACAGTATCTATTATATTATGACACACCAGCTAGATCTTCTGTCTCTATTATATTATGAAAGACCAGCTAGATATACTGTCTCTATTATATTATGACAGACCAGCTAGATCTACTGTCTCTATTATATTATGACAGACCAGCTAGATCTACAGTATCTATTATATTATGACAGACTAGCTAGATCGAATGTCTCTATTATGTTATGACAGACCAGCTAGATCTACTGTCTCTATTATATTATGACAGATCAGCTAGATCTACTGTCTCTATTATATTATGACAGACCAGCTAGATCTACTGTCTCTATTATATTATGACAGACCAGCTAGATCTACAGTATCTATTATATTATGACAGACCAGCAAGATCTACTGTCTCTATTATATTATGACAGACCAGCTAGATCTACTGTCTCTATTATATTATGACAGACCAGCTAGATATACTGTCTCTATTATATTATGACAGATCAGCTAGATCTAATGTCTCTGTTATATTATGACAGACCAGCTAGATCTACTGTCTCTATTATATTATGACAGACCAGCTAGATATACTGTCTCTATTATATTATGACAGACCAGCTAGATATACTGTCTCTATTATATTATGACAGACCAGCTAGATCTAATGTCTCTATTATATTATGACAGACCAGCTAGATCTACTGTCTCTATTATAATATGACATGCCAGCTAGATCCACTGTCTCTATTATATTTTGACAGACCAGCTAGATCTACAGTATCTATTATATTATGACAGGCCAGCTAGATCTACTGTCTCTATTATATTATGACAGACCAGCTAGATCTAATGTCTCTATTACATTATGACAGACCAGCTAGATCTAATGGCTCTATTATATTATGACAGACCAGCTAGATCTAATGTCTCTATTACATTATGACAGACCAGCTAGATCTAATGGCTCTATTATATTATGACAGACCAGCTAGATCTACTGTCTCTATTATATAATGACAGCCCAGCTAGATCTATTGTCTCTATTATATTATGACAAACCAGCTAGATCTACTGTCACTATTGTTTTATGACAGACCAGCTAGATCTACTGTCTCTATTATATTATGACAGACCAGGTAGATCTACTGTCTCTATTATATTATGACAGACCAGCTAGATCTACTGTCTCTATTATATTATGACAGACCAGCTAGATCTACAGTATCTATTATATTATGACAGACCAGCTAGATCTACTGTCTCTATTATATTATGACAGACCAGATAGATCTACAGTCTCTATTATATTATGACAGACCAGCTAGATCTACTGTCTCTATTATATAATGACAGACCAGCTAGATATACTGCCTCTATTATATTATGACAGACCAGCTAGATCTACAGTCTCTATTATATTATGACAGACCAGCTAGATCTACTGTCTCTATTATATTATGACAGACCAGCTAGATCTACTGTCTCTATTATATTATGACAGACCAGCTAGATATATTGTCTCTATTATATTATGACAGACCAGCTAGATCTAATGTCTCTATTATATTATGACAGACCAGCTAGATCCACTGTCTCTATTATACAATGACAGACCAGCTAGATCTACTGCCTCTATTATATTATGACAGACCAGCTAGATCTACTGTCTCTATTATACAATGACAGACCAGCTAGATCTACTGCCTCTATTATATTATGACAGAGCAGCTAGATGTACAGTATCTATTATATTATGACAGACCAGCTAGATCTACTGTCTCTATTATATTTTGACAGGCCAGCTAGATCTACTGTCTCTATTATATTATGATAGACCAGCTAGATCTAATGTCTCTATTACATTATGACAGACCAGCTAGATCTAATGTCTCTATTATATTATGACAGACCAGCTAGATCTACTGTCTCTATTATATAATGACAGACCAGCTAGATATACTGCCTCTATTATATTATGACAGACCAGCTAGATCTACAGTATCTATTATATTATGACAGACTAGCTAGATCAACTGTCTCTATTATTTTATGACAGACCAGCTAGATATATTGTCTCTATTATATTATGACAGACCAGCTAGATATACTGTCTCTATTATATCATGACAGACCAGCTAGATCTACAGTATCTATTATATTATGACAGACCAGCTAGATCTACAGTATCTATTATATTATGACAGACCAGCTAGATCTACAGTATCTATTATATTATGACAGGCCAGCTAGATCTACTGTCTCTATTATATTATGACAGACCAGCTAGATCTAATGTCTCTATTACATTATGACAGACCAGCTAGATCTAATGGCTCTATTATATTATGACAGACCAGCTAGATCTACTGTCTCTATTACATAATGACAGCCCAGCTAGATATAATGTCTCTATTATATTATGACAAACCAGCTAGATCTACTGTCACTATTGTTTTATGACAGACCAGCTAGATCTACTGTCTCTATTATATTATGACAGACCAGGTAGATCTACTGTCTCTATTATATTATGACAGTTCAGCTAGATATACTGTCTCTATTATATTATAACAGACCAGCTAGATCTACAGTATCTATTATATTATGACAGACAGCTAGATCTACTGTCTCTATTATATTATGACAGACCAGATAGATCTACAGTCTCTATTATATTATGACAGACCAGCTAGATCTACTGACAAAGATCTTGTGAATAAAGCCAATATTTCAGATTTTTAAAATGTTTTACAGCGAAAACACCACATATATTTATGTTAGCTCACCACCAAATACAAAAGACAGACAGACATTTTTCACAGCAACGGTAGCATGCAAGTAGCATGCACAAAGCTAACCAAACTAACCTAGAACCAACCTAAATAACCTAGAACCAACCTAAATAACCTAGAAAAAACTCCCTCAGATGACAGTCCTATAACATGTTACACAATAAATCTATGTTTTGTTCGAAGAATTTGCATATTTTAGCTATAAATCAGTTTTACATTACTGCTACCATCTTAGCCACCATCATAGCTACAGTCAGAAATCGCACGGCAGTAGCCAGAGAAAATACAGACACCAACGTCAACTACTAATTACACATCAGAAAACATTTCAGAAAAATATATGGTGGATAGCTAATGAAAGAGAAAGATCTTGTGAATACAGACAATATTTCCGATTTCTGAAGTGTTTTACAGCGAAAACACAATATATCGTTATATTAGCTTACTACAATAGCTAACACACAGCAGCATTGATTCTAGTCAAACGCTAGCGATAGCACAGTTCGACAGATATATGAAAAAGCATCCCAAATTGGGTCCTTATCTTTGTTGATTTTCCATCAGAATGTTCTCCAAAGGGTCCTTTGTTCAGAACCGTCTTCATTTGGACCCAGAACGAACGATGTCCCTCTTGAATTAGCATGGCACACTGGCCATGCCGTGCTAACCTCTCCGTCTTGACAAAATTCTTGCGTCGCATCACGTCTAAAGTCCAGAATAAATTTCAATAATATAATTAAAGTATATTGAAAAAACATACTTTAGGATGATATTGTGACATGTATCAAATAAAATCGAAGCCGGAGGTCATATTCACCTATAACGAGGGTTTTCCAGGAGCGCAGTCCAGTTCCTACTTCGCGCCCAGAAAAAAAAATAAAGTGCGCACTTCTCACTCCAAGATGTTGTTTTCAGTCCCTGACAGAGATAATCAAGTCATTTCTTCTCTCACTTCCGCATGACACCCAGGGGAAGGCGTGTGACGTGTTTCTACAGTCCTAAGTGCCAAGGCCTTTTATAGAGAGTATCTTGAAGAGAGACATAGCTTCTTGGAAATTTCACTTCCGGATAGAAAATGGGCTGTAAAAAGAGTTATGTTTCACTTAGAGAAATAATTAAACCTGTTTTAGAAACTAGACAGTGTTTTCTATCCAATTGTAATAATAATATGCATATTGTACGAGCAAGAATTGAGTACGAGGCCGTTTGAAATGGCCACCTCTTTCCAGGTTACTCACTGCTGATACTCACTGCTGATATTTGAGCCATAAGAGGTTAAAAAAGTGCTTTCTGGACCGTTTTTCGAAATTCTTTCAAGTTTTATGTCAATTACACATGTGTAAGAACTGTATGAAAATACTTTTGTCAAATTTTATTAACATAATTTTTTTGAAATTTGTATTTGTACTTAAGAAATATGTTTTGTGCATTTGGAATGTGATTTCATAGGAAGTCAAAAGTCAAAAGTAAAAAATGTCAAAAATTTGGAAAAAACGTATCACCCCCTTTAAAAAAGTGCTTTCTGGACCGTTTTTCGAAATTATTTTGATTTTTAGGTCAATTACACATGTATAAGAACTGTATGAAAATACATTAGTCACATTTTATTATCATAATTTTTTATAAATGTTTATTTGTACTTAAGGAATATGTTTTGTTCATTTGGAATGTGATTTAATATGAAGTCAAAAGTCAAAAGTCAAAAAGGTCAAAAATTTGGAAAAAACGTATCACCCCCTTTAAAAAAGTGCTTTCTGGACCGTTTTTTGAAATTCTTTCGATTTTTAGGTCAATTACACATGTATAAGAACTGTATGAAGATACTTTAGTCACATTTTATTATCATAATTTTTTTTGAAATGTTTACTTGTACTTAAGGAATATGTTTTGTGCATTTGCAATCTGATTTAATATGAAGTCAAAAATGTGAATAAATTAGAAAAAACTTATCAACCCCTTTAAAAAAGTGCTTTTTGGATTTCATAGTCGAAAATAACATTTTATTTTTAAAAGGCCAAAATGAAGCATTTAAAACCGTTTTGAAAAATGACGCCTGGTAACCCAAAATATGAAACATAGAATATTTTTTGACTTTTTTTGGAAACCTCCTTAAATCACTCAGGCCGGACCCCCATTGACTCGAGAAGAAAAAACAAAACAAAAATTCCAGAAGAAAAAACAGAATATTTTCAGACTTTTTTTGAAAACCTCCATAAATCACTCAGGCCAGCACACATTGATTTTTGGCCGTAGAATAGTGCTCCCAGAGCGGGTATGGAAGTCTGGATCCCCCCTAAAAGCATTTAAGGCTCTGTGTGTCTTTAAGCACCATACTTTTTCATTCCATCCTTGCTGTGTGTGTCTGTGTGTGTGTGTGTGTGTGTGTGTGTGAGCTTTTCTTTGACATCTGTTTAGAGAAATGACTGATTTACACTTCATGAGGGTTGCCTAATCACACACTTAAAGTTTTGGAAAGATCTGAGTTTTTTAACCCTTTGAAACAGCACCTATGACCCCATTTTAAGGCACTTCCGGTTGGCACAGGAAGCTATAAGTAAACACCTATCCTGATCGGGGTATGCTTTTACAGAATCCTGAGTTTTAAGTCTATACGTTAAGAACTGACTGATTTACACAGGGTTGAATGCACTATATATCACAAACTGCTGGTTGGGTATGGCAAAACACTTTTAGGGTGATTTTATCACTTCCGGTTGCTCCAGGAAGCTTAGAATCAACACAGGTAGACCTCATAGTGGCTTGATGGATTGTCATTGAAGACAGGTTCATAAGACATTCATAACCCACATAGGGTTTATTTAAAGAATGCACGTTACATTTGCATATGATTCAACAGTGAAAAACATCACATCATATTGCAAACATAACACACTGTTGAATCATATTGCAAACACACACTGTTACATTTGCAATATGATGTGTTGAATCATATTGCAAACATAACACACACTGTTACGTTTGCAATATGATGTGTTGAATCATATTGCAAACATAACACACACTGTTACATTTGCAATATGATGTGTTGAATCATATTGCAAATGTAACGTGCATTATTTAAATACTTTAGAAATACAAAAAACTCACCAACAGTGAGTTTGGTGTCAGATGGTATCAGTTTGGTGTCTAAATATATCTAATTGACTGATGGACACCGACTTGCTAGTTGACTTTTGTGCATTTGCAATATGTTTCAACAGGGGGGTACCATCAGAAAAAGCGACATGATGAAATTGAACACAACGAGCGATGGAGAGGAACCACTATCACTGCCCGGCCATCCTGAGGTCATCAGGCCGTTCACTTTTGCATTTCTAAAGTATTTAAGAGAATGTACGTTACATTTGCAATATGATTCAACTACACATCATATTGCAAATGCACGTTACATTTGCAATATGATGTGATGTTGAATCATATTGCAAATGTAACGTGCATTCTTTAAATACTTTAGAAATACAAAAGTCAACGTCCTGATGACCTCAGGATGGCCGGGCAGTGATAGTGGTTCCTCTCCATCGCTCGTTGCGTGAAATTTCATCATGTCGATTTTGGTGATGGTACCCTCCCGTTGAAACATATTGCAAATGCACAAAAGCCAACAAGCAAGTCAACTAGCAAGTGTCAACAAAAGTCAACTAGCAAGTGTCCATCAGTCAATTGGAGAGTTTCAGACACCAAACTCACTTTTTCCAACTCCTTTAGAAGCCAACTATAACATATTTCAGAGCAGGCCCAAAATTCATAGTGCCTTCCATTTAAACCATAATAAAACAAATAATACGTAGTTATGTTCTAGCTGCGGGTCCAGTTCTCACATTATGTTTAGCCCTATGTGAGGCGACCTCGAATCCCAAGTTTTGGCTGGATAGGTCATTCGGTGCCCGAGCAATACCTTAATTGGTGCTGAAAATCCACTTTTTTCATTGCCTTGCTACGGGGTCCTTGAATGAGCAATCAAACAGGCTCATTGGGGTCTGTCTCTATGGGCCGAGCCGGTTTCAATGCACCTAGTCTTGAGACTCTGGGACTTTTCTAAATGTCGTCAGTTTCGTTGAGCTGAAAATGAATTGAAAACATAGCAAATACACGAGGCTGTTTATCGGTCTGAGAACCTTCTAGAGCCACATAACTCACTGTGCACAATCAACCTGAGGTCTAGAACAGGTTTCCAAAGTTTCAGAACTCTAGGTCTGACGGTTCTTTAAAAGTTGGAACAAAAGTAACTACCACAGGCACTGTCTGCCTCTTAGCCCCTCAGTGTGTCCCTCCATCATTTCTGTTTGGGTGTGTAAATTTTTCTTTGAAATCTGATGGGACTAATGACTGATTTACAGTTCAGGAGGGTTGCCATATCACAAATATGAATTTTTGGAAAGATTTGACATTTTTAACCCTTCAAAACAGCCCATTTGACACCAATTATGGCACTTCCGGTTGGCACAGGAAGCTGAAAGTAAACACATATACTCACTGGAGTATGCTGTTACAGAATCCTGAGTTTTAAGTCTATATGTTAAAAATTGACTGATTTACATAGTGCTGAATGCACTATTTCTCTCAAATTGCAGGTTGGGTATTGCAAAGACTTTTAGGGTGATTTTAACCACTTCCGGTTGCTCCAGGAAGCTTAGAATCGAAACAGGTAGACCTCATGGTGGCTTGATGGACTGTCATCAAAGACAGGTTCATAAGACATTCATAACCCACATAGGCTTCAGGTTGAATTTAGGGGTGCAGTCAATGTGTTGCTATGGGATGACAATGACATCCCAAAAGCAGAAGACTTGAAATGTAGGTCAAGGGTCATTTTCTTGTCACTGTCGCTGCGCTCAGACCGAGCGAGCTACGGTCAAGCGGGGCGTCTCGTTGAACTCGGCACGGCCTGGAGATAATAGGAATGCCATTGTCGGCTCTGTGTGTCTTTAAGCACCGTACTTTTTCACTCCCTCCTTGCTTTGTGTGTGTGTGTGTGTGAGAGAGAGCTTTTCTTTGACATCTGTTTAGAGAAATGACTGATTTACAGTTCATGAGGGTTGTCTAATCACACAAATGAAGTTTTGAAAAGTTCTGACCTTTTTAACCCTTCGAAACAGCACCATGACACCATTTTAAGGCACTTCCGGTTGGCACAGGAAGCCATAGGTAAACACATATCTTGACTGGGGTATGCTGTTACAGAATCCTGAGTTTTAAGTCTATACGTTAAGAATTGACTGATCTACATAGGGTTGAATGCAGTGATTTTCAAAATTGCAAGTCATGTATATCTGGACACTTTTTAGGGTGATTTTAACCACTTCCGGTTGCTCCAGGTAGCTTATAATCAACACAGGTAGACCTCATAGTAGCCTGATGGATTGTTATCAAAGACAGGTTCATAAGACATTCGTAACCCACATAGGCTTCAGGTTGAATTTAGAGGAGCAGTCAATGTATTCCTATGGGGCGAAATGTCATTGTAAACTGTTTGATGTAAACGCCTTCTTTTAACTGTGAAGGGTTAATGCCACAAGGTCAAGGTTAGGCTTGCACAGATCGGGAGGACCTTAGGATTGTTCCTGAGGTGAAATTGTGCTTCTAACCTTAACGGTTCTCTCTCTGTCTCCCAAAATCAAAGAAAATTGACATTGAAGTCAAAAGGTCATTTGTGTCCGTTCTCTTGTAACGGTCGCTGCGCTCAGACCGAGCGAGCTACGGTCAAGCGGGGCATCCCGTTGAACTCGGCACGGCCTGGAGAATATGGTGATGTCATTTTAGTGGTGATTTCAGAATGCTATTTTGGTGCATTCATGGAAGGCGCTGTGAATTTTGGGCCTGCTCTGAAATATGTGATAGTTGGCTTCTAAAGGAGTTGTAAAAAGTGAGTTTGGAGTCAGATGGTATCAGTTTGGTGTCTGAAAATATCCAATTGACTGATGGACACTTGCTAGTTGACTTTTGTTGACACTTGCTAGTTGACTTGCTAGTCGACTTTTGTACATTTGCAATATGTTTCAACGCGGGGGTACCATCACCAAAATCGACATGATGAAATTTCACGCAACGAGCGTTGGAGAGGAACCACTATCACTGCCCGGCCATCCTGAGGTCATCAGGACGTTGACTTTTGTATTTCTAAAGTATTTAAAGAATGCACGTTACATTTGCAATATGATTCAACATCACATCATATTGCAAATGTAACGTACATTCTCTTAAATACTTTAGAAATGCAAAAGTCAACGGTCTGATGACCTCAGGATGGCCGGGCAGTGATAGTGGTTCCTCTCCATCGCTCGTTTCGTGAAATTTCATCATGTCGCTTTTTCCTCATGGTACCTCCCCGTTGAAACATATTGCAAATGTACAAAAGTCAACGAGCAAGTCAGTGTCCATCAGTCAAATAGATATTTTCAGACACCAAACTGATACCATCTGACTCCAAACTCACTTTTTCCAACTCCTTTAGATGCCAACTATAACATATTTCAGAGCAGGCCCAAAATTCACAGCGCCTTCTATTTAAACCATAATAAAACAAATAATACGTAGTTGGGGTCTGTCTCTATGGGCCGAGCCGGTTTCAACGCACGTAGTCTTGAGACTCTGGGACTTTTCTAAATGTCGTCCGTTTCGTTGAGGTCAAAATGAATTGAAAACATGGCAAATACACAATGCTTTTTATCGATCCGAGAACCTTCTAGAGCCACATAATTCACCGTGCACAATCGACCTGAGGTCTAGAACAGGTTTGTAAATTTTCAGAACTCTAGGTCTGACGGTTCTTTAAAAGTTGGAACAAAAGTAACTACTGCAGGCACTGTCTGCCTCTTAGCCCCTCAGTGTGTCCCTCCATCATTTCTGTGTCGGTGTGTATTTATTTATTTTTTAATCTGATGGGATGAAGGACTGATTTACAGTTCATGAGGGTTGTCTATTCACATATATGAAGTTTTGGAAAGATTTGACATTTTTAACCCTTCGAAACAGCCCATTTGACACCAGTTATGGCACTTCCGGTTGTCACAGGAAGCTATAAATAAACACATATCATCACTGGAGTAGGCTGTTACAGAATCCTGAGTTTTAAGTCTGTATGTTAAAAATTGACTGACTTACATATCATTTCATATGCACTATTTCTCTCAAACTGCAGGTTGGCTATGGCAAACACTTTTAGGGTGATTTAACCACTTCCGGTTGCTCCAGGAAGCTTAGAATCGACACAGGTAGACCTCATGGTGGCCTGATGGACTGACATCAAAGACAGGTTCATAAGACATTCATAACCCACATAGGCTTCAGGTTGAATTGAGAGGTGCAGTCAATGTATTCCTATGGGGCGACATGTCATTGTAAATTGTTTGATGTAAACACCAGCTTTTAACTGGTAAGGGTTAATGCCACAAGGTCAAGGTTAGGCTTGCACAGATCGGGAGGACCTTAGGATTGTTCCTGAGGTGAAATTGTGCTTCTAACCTTAACGGTTCTCTCTCTGTCTCCCAAAAGCAAATAAAATTGACATGAGGTCAAAAGGTCATTTGGGTCCATTTTCTTGTAACGGTCGCTGCGCTCAGACCGAGCGAGCTACGGTCAAGCGGGGCATCTCGTTGAACTCGGCACGGCCTGGAGATAATAGTAATGCCATTGCAGGCTTTGTGTGACTTTAAGCACCGTACTTTTTCACTCCATCCCTGCTGTGTGTGTGTGTTTGAGAGCTTTTCTTTGACATCTGTTGGGAAAAATGACTGATTACACTTCATGAGGGTTGTCTAATCACACAAGTGAAGTTTTGAAAAGATCTGACCTTTATTACCCTTCAAACCTGACCCTATGCACCATTTTAAGGTACTTCCAGTTGACATAGGAAGCTGAACGTGAACACATACCCTCCTTGGGGTAGGCTCTTATTTAATATTGAGTTTTAAGTCTTTATGTTAAGAACTGACTTATTAACAGAGGGTTAAATGAGTGTGTGTTACTTCATAAAATCACATAAAATCACAGAATTCTCGCAGAGCTTCGAGACCCACTTTAAAAATGTTCGTGTGAACAAACTGCAACTGGATCTGTGAATTTTTTGAAAAAAAAATTCCTCTTTGTGAACATCACCAAATGGACAATGTACGATTTCTCTTAAATTACGATAGATAAACGGCTGGTTCTTTTTTTCCTGACACCGTATGCTTATGTACTTTGACGTGAAGCGGTCAAATTGCACCCTACTTTGCGTTTTTGACCTTTAATCCCAGAAAAATGGCCATAACTCAAAAAGCGCAGAGGCCTCGACGCCATCTTGTTCGGGGCCAACTTCCCTTTACTCCAAACCTACGCTCGCCGAGTTTCGTCTTCGAAATATTTTCCGTTTAGGAGAAAAGGCCGCGCTCGTTTGCCCCGTGTTCGTGCGCCTGCAATATGATTTATTTGCCCCCTGGTGGGAATTTTCGAGAATGCGGAGTCCAAGTCAAAAATTTGTTATTTTTATAAAACGGTGACCGAACGTCCGAGACGATTTCTTCGATGACTTCCCGAAAGAGCTCCCCCCCGCCCTCGGCCCGACGCCGTCCGCGATTTTCCGAGACGAAGTCGGACGTCTAGTAAGGGACCGTACATTCGCAATGGGAGAATCTTCACCGATCATACGGCTCCCGTCTCACACTTCCCTTAAGGTATGACAGAGCAGCTAGATGTACAGTATCTATTATATTATGACAGACCAGCTAGATCTATTGTCTCTCTTATATTATGAAAGACCAGCTAGATATACTGTCTCTATTATTTTATGAAAGACCAGCTAGATATACTGTCTCTATTATATTATGACAGACCAGCTAGATCTAATGTCTCTATTATATTATGACAGACCAGCTAGATCTACAGTATCTATTATATTACGATAGGCCAGCTAGATCTACAGTATCTATTATATTATGACAGACCTGCAAGATCTACTGTCTCTATTATATTATGACAGACCAGCTAGATCTAATGTCTCTATTACATTATGACAGACCAGCTAGATCTACTGTCTCTATTATATTATGACAGACCAGCTAGATCTACTGTCTCTATTATATTATGAAAGACCAGCTAGATCTACTGTCTCTATTATATCATGACAGACCAGCTAGATCTACAGTATCTATTATATCATGACAGGCCAGCTAGATCTACTGTCTCTATTATATTATGACAGACCAGCTAGATCTAATGTCTCTATTATATTATGACAGACCAGCTAGATCTAATGTCTCTATTACATTATGACAGACCAGCTAGATCTAATGGCTCTATTATATTATGACAGACCAGCTAGATCTACTGCCTCTATTATATAATGACAGCCCAGCTAGATCTATTGTCTCTATTATATTATGACAAACCAGCTAGATCTACTGTCACTATTGTTTTATGACAGACCAGCTAGATCTACTGTCTCTATTATATTATAACAGACCAGCTAGATCTAATGTCTCTATTATATTATGACAGACCAGCTAGATCTAATGTCTCTATTACATTATGACAGACCAGCTAGATCTAATGTCTCTATTATATTATGACAGACCAGCTAGATCTACTGTCTCTATTATATTATGTCAGACCAGCTAGATCTACTGTCTCTATTATATAATGACAGCCCAGCTAGATCTATTGTCTCTATTATATTATGACAAACCAGCTAGATCTACTGTCTCTATTATATTATGACAGACCAGCTAGATCTACTGTCTCTATTTTATTATGACAGACCAGCTAGATCTACTCTCTATATTATATTATGACAGACCAGCTAGATCTACTCTCTCTATTATATTATGACAGACCAGCTAGATCTACAGTATCTATTATATTATGACAGACCAGCTAGATCTACTGTCTCTATTACATTATGACAGACCAGCTAGATCTAATGTCTCTATTATATAATGACAGACAAGCTAGATCTACTGCCTCTATTATATTATGACAGACCAGCTAGATCTAATGTCTCTATTACATTATGACAGACCAGCTAGATATAATGTCTCTATTATATTATGACAGACCAGCTAGATCTAATGTCTCTATTACATTATGACAGACCAGCTAGATCTAATGTCTCTATTATATTATGACAGACCAATTAGATCTACTGTCTCTATTATATTATGACAGACCAGCTAGATATACTGTCTCTATTATATTATGACAGACCAGCTAGATCTACTGTCTCTATTATATTATGACAGACCAGCTAGATCTACTCTCTCTATTATATTATGACAGACCAGCTAGATCTACAATATCAATTGTATTATGACAGAACAGCTAGATCTACTGTCTCTATTACATTATGACAGACCAGCTAGATCTAATGTCTCTATTATATAATGACAGACAAGCTAGATCTACTGCCTCTATTATATTATGACAGACCAGCTAGATCTAATGTCTATATTACATTATGACAGACCATCTAGATATAATGTCTCTATTATATTGTGACAGAACCAGCTAGATCTACTGTCTCTATTATATAATGACAGACCAGCTAGATCTACTGTCTCTATTATATTATGACAGAACCAGCTAGATCTACTGTCTCTATTATATAATGACAGACCAGCTAGATCTACTGTCTCTATTATATTATGACAGACCAGCTAGATCTACAGTATCTATTATATTATGACAGACCAGCTAGATCTACTGTCTCTATTATATTATGACAGACCAGCTAGATATATTGTCTCTATTATATTATGACAGACCAGCTAGATATACTGTCTCTATTATATTATGACAGACCAGCTTGATCTACAGTATCGAATATATTATGACAGACCAGCTAGACCTAATGTCTCTATTATATTATGACAGACCAGCTAGATCTAGTGTCTCTATTATACAATGACAGACCAGCTAGATATACTGTCTCTATTATTTTATGACAGACCAGCTAGATATAATGTCTCTATTATATTATGACAGACCAGCTAGATCTAATGTCTCTATTACATTATGACAGAAAAGCTAGATCTAATGTCTCTATTATATTATGACAGACCAATTAGATCTACTGTCTCTATTATATTATGACAGACCAGCTAGATATACTGTCTCTATTATATTATGACAGACCAGCTAGATCTACTGTCTCTATTTTATTATGACAGACCAGCTAGATCTACTCTCTCTATTATATTATGACAGACCAGCTAGATCTACAGTATCAATTGTATTATGACAGAACAGCTAGATCTACTGTCTCTATTACATTATGACAGACCAGCTAGATCTAATGTCTCTATTATATAATGACAGACAAGCTAGATCTACTGCCTCTATTATATTATGACAGACCAGCTAGATCTAATGTCTATATTACATTATGACAGACCATCTAGATATAATGTCTCTATTATATTATGACAGAACCAGCTAGATCTACTGTCTCTATTATATAATGACAGACCAGCTAGATCTACTGTCTCTATTATATTATGACAGACCAGCTAGATCTACTGTCTCTATTATATTATGACAGACCAGCTAGATCTACTGTCTCTATTATATTATGACAGACCAGCTTGATCTACAGTATCGAATATATTATGACAGACCAGCTAGACCTAATGTCTCTATTATATTATGACAGACCAGCTAGATCTAGTGTCTCTATTATACAATGACAGACCAGCTAGATATACTGTCTCTATTATTTATGACAGACCAGCTAGATATACTGTCTCTATTATATTATGACAGACCAGCTAGATCTACTGTCTCTATTTTATTATGACAGACCAGCTAGATCTACTCTCTCTATTATATTATGACAGACCAGCTAGATCTACAGTATCAATTATATTATGACAGAACAGCTAGATCTACTGTCTCTATTACATTATGACAGACCAGCTAGATCTAATGTCTCTATTATATAATGACAGACCAGCTAGATCTAATGTCTATATTACATTATGACAGACCATCTAGATATAATGTCTCTATTATATTATGACAGAACCAGCTAGATCTACTGTCTCTATTATATAATGACAGACCAGCTAGATCTACTGTCTCTATTATATTATGACAGACCAGCTAGATCTACTGTCTCTATTATATTATGACAGACCAGCTAGATCTACTGTCTCTATTATATTATGACAGACCAGCTAGATATATTGTCTCTATTATATTATGACAGACCAGCTAGATATACTGTCTCTATTATATTATGACAGACAGCTTGATCTACAGTATCGAATATATTATGACAGACCAGCTAGACCTAATGTCTCTATTATATTATGACAGACCAGCTAGATCTAGTGTCTCTATTATACAATGACAGACCAGCTAGATATACTGTCTCTATTATTTTATGACAGACCAGCTAGATATAATGTCTCTATTATATTATGACAGACCAGCTAGATCTAATGTCTCTATTACATTATGACAGACCAGCTAGATCTAATGTCTCTATTATATTATGACAGACCAATTAGATCTACTGTCTCTATTATATTATGACAGACCAGCTAGATATACTGTCTCTATTATATTATGACAGACCAGCTAGATCTACTGTCTCTATTTTATTATGACAGACCAGCTAGATCTACTCTCTCTATTATATTATGACAGACCAGCTAGATCTACAGTATCAATTGTATTATGACAGAACAGCTAGATCTACTGTCTCTATTACATTATGACAGACCAGCTAGATCTAATGTCTCTATTATATAATGACAGACAAGCTAGATCTACTGCCTCTATTATATTATGACAGACCAGCTAGATCTAATGTCTATATTACATTATGACAGACCATCTAGATATAATGTCTCTATTATATTATGACAGAACCAGCTAGATCTACTGTCTCTATTATATAATGACAGACCAGCTAGATCTACTGTCTCTATTATATTATGACAGACCAGCTAGATCTACTGTCTCTATTATATTATGACAGACCAGCTAGATCTACTGTCTCTATTATATTATGACAGACCAGCTTGATCTACAGTATCGAATATATAATGAAAGACCAGCTAGACCTAATGTCTCTATTATATTATGACAGACCAGCTAGATCTAGTGTCTCTATTATACAATGACAGACCAGCTAGATATACTGTCTCTATTATTTTATGACAGACCAGCTAGATATACTGTCTCTATTATATTATGACAGAACCAGCTAGATCTACTGTCTCTATTATATAATGACAGACCAGCTAGAACTACTGTCTCTATTATATTATGACAGACCAGCTAGATCTACAGTATCTATTATATTATGACAGACCAGCTAGATCTACTGTCTCTATTATATTATGACAGACCAGCTAGATATATTGTCTCTATTATATTATGACAGACCAGCTAGATATACTGTCTCTATTATATTATGACAGACCAGCTTGATCTACAGTATCGAATATATTATGACAGACCAGCTAGACCTAATGTCTCTATTATATTATGACAGACCAGCTAGATCTACTGTCTTTATTATACAATGACAGACCAGCTAGATCTACTGCCTCTATTATATTATGACAGAGCAGCTAGATGTACAGTATCTATTATATTATGACAGACCAGCTAGATCTACTGTCTCTCTTATATTATGAAAGACCAGCTAGATATACTGTCTCTATTATTTTATGACAGACCAGCTAGATATACTGTTTCTATTATATTATGACAGACCAGCTAGATCTACTCTCTCTATTATATTATGACAGACCAGCTAGATCTACAGATCTACAGTATCTATTATATTATGACAGAACAGCTAGATCTACTGTCTCTATTATATTATGACAGACCAGCTAGATCTAATGTCTCTATTATATATGACAGACAAGCTAGATCTACTGCCTCTATTATATTATGACAGACCAGCTAGATCTAATGTCTATATTACATTATGACAGACCATCTAGATATAATGTCTCTATTATATTATGACAGAACCAGCTAGATCTACTGTCTCTATTATATTATGACAGACCAGCTAGATCTACTGTCTCTATTATATTATGACAGACCAGCTAGATCTACAGTATCTATTATATTATGACAGACCAGCTAGATCTACTGTCTCTATTATATTATGACAGACCAGCTAGATATATTGTCTCTATTATATTATGACAGACCAGCTAGATCTACAGTATCTATTATATTATGACAGACCAGCTAGATATAATGTCTCTATTATATTATGACAGACCAGCTAGATCTACTGTCTCTATTATACTATGACAGACCAGCTAGATCTACTGCCTCTATTATATTATGACAGACCAGCTAGATGTACAGTATCTATTATATTATGACAGACCAGCTAGATCTACTGTCTCTATTATATTATGACAGACCAGCTAGATCTAATGTCTCTATTATATTATGACAGACCAGCTAGATCTACTGTCTCTATTATATTATGACAGACCAGCTAGATCTACTGTCTCTATTATATTATGACAGACCAGCTAGATATACTGTCTCTATTATATTATGACAGACCAGCTAGATATACTGTCTCTATTATATTATGACAGACCAGCTAGATCTACTCTCTCTATTATATTATGACAGACCAGCTAGATCTACTCTCTCTATTATATTATGACAGACCAGCTAGATCTACAGTATCAATTATATTATGACAGAACAGCTAGATCTACTGTCTCTATTATATATGACAGACCAGCTAGATCTAATGTCTCTATTATATTAATGACAGACAAGCTAGATCTACTGCCTCTATTATATTATGACAGACCAGCTAGATCTAATGTCTATATTACATTATGACAGACCATCTAGATATAATGTCTCTATTATATTATGACAGAACCAGCTAGATCGACTGTCTCTATTATATAATGACAGACCAGCAGACCAGCTAGATCGACTGTCTCTATTATATTATGACAGACCAGCTAGATCTACAGTATCTATTATATTATGACAGACCAGCTAGATCTACTGTCTCTATTATATTATAACAGACCAGCTAGATATATTGCCTCTATTATATTATGACAGACCAGCTAGATATACTGTCTCTATTATATTATGACAGACCAGCTTGATCTACAGTATCAAATATATTATGACAGACCAGCTAGACCTAATGTCTCTATTATATTATGACAGACCAGCTAGATCTACTGTCTCTATTATACAATGACAGACCAGCTAGATCTACTGCCTCTATTATATTATGACAGAGCAGCTAGATGTACAGTATCTATTATATTATGACAGACCAGCTAGATCTACTGTCTCTCTTATATTATGAAAGACCAGCTCGATATACTGTCTCTATTATTTTATGACAGACCAGCTAGATATACTGTCTCTATTATATTATGACAGACCAGCTAGATCTAATGTCTCTATTATATTATGACAGACCAGCTAGATCTACAGTATCTATTATATTATGACAGGCCAGCTAGATCTACTGTCTCTATTATATTATGACAGACCAGCTAGATCTAATGTCTCTATTACATTATGACAGACCAGCTAGATCTAATGTCTCTATTATATTATGACAGACCAGCTAGATCTACTGTCTCTATTATATTATGACAGACCAGATAGATCTACAGTATCTATTATATTATGACAGACCAGCTAGATCGAATGTCTCTATTATATTATGACAGACCAGCTAGATCTACTGTTTCTATTACAATATGACAGACCAGCTAGATCTACTGTCTCTGTTATATTATGACAGACCAGCTAGATCTACTGTTTCTATTATATTATGACAGACCAGCTAGATCTACTGTCTCTATAATATTATGACAGACCAGCTAGATCTACTGTCTCTATTATATTATGACAGACCAGCTAGATCTACTGTCTCTATTATATTATGACAGACCAGCTAGATATACTGTCTCTATTATATTATGACAGACCAGCTAGATCTAATGTCTCTATTATATTATGACAGACCAGCTAGATATACTGTCTCTATTATATTATGACAGACCAGCTAGATCTACTGTCTCTATTATATTATGACAGACCAGCTAGATATACTGTCTCTATTATATTATGACAGACCAGCTAGATCTACTGTCTCTATTATATTATGACAGACCAGCTAGATCTACTAGTCTCTATTATATTATGACAGACCAGCTAGATCTACTGTCTCTATTATATTATGACAGACCAGCTAGATCTACTGTCTCTATTATATTATGACAGACCAGCTAGATCTACTGTCTCTATTATATTATGACAGACCAGCTAGATCTAATGTCTCATATTATATTATGACAGACCAGCTAGATCTACTGTCTCTATTATATTATGACAGACCAGCTAGATCTACTGTCTCTATTATATTATGACAGACCAGCTAGATCTACTGCCTCTATTATATTATGACAGACCAGCTAGATCTACTGTCTCTATTATATTATGACAGACCAGCTAGATCTAATGTCTCTATTATATTATGACAGACCAGCTAGATCTACTGTCTCTATTATATTATGACAGACCAGCTAGATCTAATGTCTCTATTATATTATGACAGACCAGCTAGATCTATGTCTCTATTATATTATGACAGACCAGCTAGATCTACTGTCTCTATTATATTATGACAGACCAGCTAGATATACTGTCTCTATTATATTATGACAGACCAGCTAGATCTACTGTCTCTATTATATTATGACAGACCAGCTAGATCTACTGTCTCTATTATATTATGACAGACCAGCTAGATCTACTGTCTCTATTATATTATGACAGACCAGCTAGATCTACTGTCTCTATTATATTATGACAGACCAGCTAGATATACTGTCTCTATTATATTATGACAGACCAGCTAGATCTACTGTCTCTATTATATTATGACAGACCAGCTAGATCTACTGTCTCTATTATATTATGACAGACCAGCTAGATCTACATGTCTCTATTATATTATGACAGACCAGCTAGATCTACTGTCTCTATTATATTATGACAGACCAGCTAGATCTACTGTCTCTATTATATTATGACAGACCAGCTAGATCTACATGTATCTATTATATTATGACAGACCAGCTAGATCTACTGTCTCTATTATATTATGACAGACCAGCTAGATCTACTGTCTCTATTATAATTATGACAGACCAGCTAGATCTACTGTCTCTATTATATTATGACAGACCAGCTAGATCTACTGTATCTATTATATTATGACAGACCAGCTAGATCTACTGTCTCTATTATATTATGACAGACCAGCTAGATCTACTGTCTCTATTATATAATGACAGACCAGCTAGATCTACTGTCTCTATTATATTATGACAGACCAGCTAGATCTAATGTCTCTATTATATTATGACAGACCAGCTAGATATAATGTCTCTATTATATTTGAACAGAACCAGCTAGATCTACATGTCTCTATTATATTATGACAGACCAGCTAGATCTACTGTCTCTATTATATTATGACAGACCAGCTAGATCTACTGTCTCTATTATATTATGACAGACCAGCTAGATCTACTGTCTCTATATATTATGACAGACCAGCTAGATCTATTTCTCTATTATTATGACAGGACCAGCTAGATCTACAGTATCTATTATATTATGACAGACCAGCTAGATCTAATGTCTCTATTATATTATGACAGACCAGCTAGATCTACTGTCTCTATTATATTATGACAGACCAGCTAGATCTAATGTCTCTATTATATTATGACAGACCAGCTAGATCTACTGTCTCTATTATATTATGACAGGCCAGCTAGATCTACAGTCTCTATATATTATGACAGACCAGCTAGATCTACTGTCTCTATTATATTATGACAGACCAGCTAGATCTACTGTCTCTATTATATTATGACAGACCAGCTAGATATACTGTCTCTATTATATTATGACAGACCAGCTAGATCTAATGTCTCTATTATATTATGACAGACCAGCTAGATCTACTGTCTCTATTATATTATGACAGACCAGCTAGATCTACTAGTCTCTATTATATTATGACAGACCAGCTAGATCTACTGTCTCTATTATATTATGACAGACCAGCTAGATCTACAGTCTCTATTATATTATGACAGACCAGCTAGATCTACAGTATCTATTATATTATGACAGACCAGCTAGATCTAATGTCTCTATTACATTATGACAGACCAGCTAGATCTAATGTCTCTATTATATTATGACAACCAGCAAGATCTACTGTCTCTATTATATTATGACAGACCAGCTAGATCTAATGTCTCTATTATATTATGACAGACCAGCTAGATCTAACTGTACAGTATCTATTATATTATGACAGACCAGCTAGATCTACTGTCTCTATTATATTATGACAGACCAGCTAGATCTACATGTCTCTATTATATTATGACAGACCAGCTAGATCTACTGTCTCTATTATATTATGACAGACCAGCTAGATCTACATGTCTCTATTATATTATGACAGACCAGCTAGATCTACATGGCCTCTATTATATTATGACAGACCAGCTAGATCTACTGTCTCTATTATATTATGACAGACCAGCTAGATCTACTGTCTCTATTATATTATGACAGACCAGCTAGATCTACTGTCTCTATTATATTATGACAGACCAGCTAGATCTAATGTCTCTATTATATTATGACAGACCAGCTAGATCTACTGTCTCTATTATATTATGACAGACCAGCTAGATCTACTTCCTCTATTATATTATGACAGACCAGCTAGATCTACTGTCTCTATTATATTATGACAGACCAGCTAGATCTACTGCTCTCTATTATATTATGACAGACCAGCTAGATCTACTGTCTCTATTATATTATGACAGACCAGCTAGATCTACTGTCTCTATTATATTATGACAGACCAGCTAGATCTACTGTCTCTATTATATTATGACAGACCAGCTAGATCTACTGTCTCTATTATATTATGACAGACCAGCTAGATCTACTGTCTCTATTATATTATGACAGACCAGCTAGATCTAATGTCTCTATTATATTATGACAGACCAGCTAGATATACTGTCTCTATTATATTATGACAGACCAGCTAGATCTACTGTCTCTATTATATTATGAAAGACCAGCTAGATCTACTGTCTCTATTATATTATGACAGACCAGCTAGATCTACTGTCTCTATTATATTATGACAGACCAGCTAGATCTACTGTCTCTATTATATTATGACAGACCAGCTAGATCTACTGTCTCTATTATATTATGACAGACCAGCTAGATCTAATGTCTCTATTATATTATGACAGACCAGCTAGATCTACTGTCTCTATTATATAATGACAGACAGCTAGATCTAATGGTCTCTATTATATTATGACAGACCAGCTAGATCTACAGTATCTATTATATTATGACAGACCAGCTGATCTACTGTCTCTATTATATTATGACAGACCAGCTAGATATTTTTTCTCTATTATTATTATGACAGATCCACCTAGATCTACTGTCTCTATTATACAATGACAGACCAGCTAGATCTACTGCCTCTATTATATTATGACAGAGCAGCTAGATGTACAGTATCTATTATATTATGACAGACCAGCTAGATCTACTGTCTCTATTATATTATGAAAGACCAGCTAGATCTACTGTCTCTATTATATCATGACAGACCAGCTAGATCGATATTATCTGACAGACAGCTATATCTACAGTATCTATTATATTATGACATGACCAGCTAGATCTACTGTCTCTATTATATTATACAGCCGAGCTAGATCTAATGTTCTCTATTATTATGACAGGACCAGCTAGATCTAATGTCTCTATTAATTTATGACAGACCAGCAGATCTACTGTCTCTATTATATATGACAGCCCAGCTAGATCTAATTGGCTCTATTATATTATGACAGACCAGCTAGATCTACTGTCTCTATTATATTATGACAGACCAGCTAGATCTACTGTCCTCTATTATATTATGACAGACCTAACCAGCTAGATCGGACCAGCTAGATCTACTTATTATATTATGACAGACCAGCTAGATCTACTGTCTCTATTATATTATGACAGACCAGCTAGATCTACATGTCTCTATTATATTATGACAGACCAGCTAGATCTACTGTCTCTATTATATTATGACAGACCAGATAGATCTACTAGTCTCTATTATATTATGACAGACCAGCTAGATCTACTGTCTCTATTATATTATGACAGACCAGCTAGATCTACTGTCTCTATTATATTATGACAGACCAGCTAGATCTACATGTCTCTATTATATTATGACAGACCAGCTAGATCTACTGTCTCTATTATATTATGACAGACCAGCTAGATCTACTGTCTCTATTATATTATGACAGACCAGCTAGATCTACATGTCTCTATTATATTATGACAGACCAGCTAGATCTACTGTCTCTATTATATTATGACAGACCAGCTAGATCTACTGTCTCTATTATATTATGACAGACCAGCTAGATCTACTGTCTCTATTATATTATGACAGACCAGCTAGATATACTGTCTCTATTATATTATGACAGACCAGCTAGATCTACTGTCTCTATTATATTATGACAGACCAGCTAGATATACTGTCTCTATTATATTATGACAGACCAGCTAGATCTATGTCTCTATTATATTATGACAGACCAGCTAGATCACTGTCTCTATTATATTATGACAGACCAGCTAGATCTACTGTCTCTATATTATGACAGACCAGCTAGATCTACTGTCTCTATTATATTATGACAGACCAGCTAGACAGTCTCTATTATATTATGACAGACCAGCTAGATCTACTGTCTCTATTATATTATGACAGACCAGCTAGATCTACTGTCTCTATTATATTATGACAGACCAGCTAGATCTAATGTCTCTATTAAATATGACAGACCAGCTAGATCTACTGTCTATTATATTATGACAGACCAGCTAGATCTATGTCTTTATACAGACCAGCGATCTAAGTAGTCTCTATTATATTTGACAGACCAGCTAGATCTACAGTATCTATTATATTACGACAGGCCAGCTAGATCTACAGTATCTATTATATTATGACAGACCTGCAAGATCTACTGTCTCTATTATATTATGACAGACCAGCTAGATCTACTGTCCCTCTATTATACAATTGACAGACCACTAGATCTAATGTCTCTATTATATTATGACAGACCAGCTAGATCTACTGTCTCTATTATATTATGACAGACCAGCTAGATCTACTGTCTCTATTATATTATGACAGACAAGCTAGATCTACTGTCTCTATTATATTATGAAAGACCAGCTAGATCTACTGTCTCTATTATATCATGACAGACCAGCTAGATCTACAGTATCTATTATATCATGACAGACCAGCTAGATCTACAGTATCTATTATATTATGACAGACCAGCTAGATCTAATGTCTCTATTACATTATGACAGACCAGCTAGATCTACTGTCTCTATTATATTATGACAGACCAGCTAGATCTACTGTCTCTATTATAATGACAGACCAGCTAGATCTACTGTCTCTATTATATTATGACAGACCAGCTAGATCTACTGTCTCTATTATAATGACAGACCAGCTAGATCTACTGTCTCTATTATATTATGACAGACCAGCTAGATCTACTGTCTCTATTATATTATGACAGACCAGCTAGATCTACTGTCTCTATTATATTATGACAGACCAGCTAGATCTACTGTCTCTATTATATTATGACAGACCAGCTAGATCTACTGTCTCTATTATATTATGACAGACCAGCTAGATCTACTGTCTCTATTATATTATGACAGACCAGCTAGATCTACTGTCTCTATTATATTATGACAGACCAGCTAGATCTACTGTCTCTATTATATTATGACAGACCAGCTAGATCTACTGTCTCTATTATATTATGACAGACCAGCTAGATCTACTGTCTCTATTATATTGACAGACCAGCTAGATCTATTATCTCTATTATATTATGACAGACCAGCTAGATCTACTGTCTCTATTATATTATGACAGACCAGCTAGATCTTTTGTCTCTATTATATTATGACAGACCAGCTAGATCTACTGTCTCTATTATATTATGACAGACCAGCTAGATCTGTCTCTATTATATTATGACAGACCAGCTAGATCTACTGTCTCTATTATATTATGACAGACCAGCTAGATCTACTGTCTCTATTATATTATGACAGACCAGCTAGATCTACTGTCTCTATTATATTATGACAGACCAGCTAGATCTACTGTCTCTATTATATTATGACAGACCAGCTAGATCTACTGTCTCTATTATATTATGACAGACCAGCTAGATCTACTGTCTCTATTATATTATGACAGACCAGCTAGATCTACTGTCTCTATTATATTATGACAGACCAGCTAGATCTACTGTCTCTATTATATTATGACAGACCAGCTAGATCTACTGTCTCTATTATATTATGACAGACCAGCTAGATCTACTGTCTCTATTATATGACAGACCAGCTAGATCTACTGTCTCTATTATATTATGACAGACCAGCTAGATCTACTGTCTCTATTATATTATGACAGACCAGCTAGATCTACTGTCTCTATTATATTATGACAGACCAGCTAGATCTACTGTCTCTATTATATTATGACAGACCAGCTAGATCTACTGTCTCTATTATATTATGACAGACCAGCTAGATCTACTGTCTCTATTATATTATGACAGACCAGCTAGATCTACTGTCTCTATTATATTATGACAGACCAGCTAGATCTACTGTCTCTATTATATTATGACAGACCAGCTAGATCTACTGTCTCTATTATATTATGACAGACCAGCTAGATCTACTGTCTCTATTATATTATGACAGACCAGCTAGATCTACTGTCTCTATTATATTATGACAGACCAGCTAGATCTACTGTCTATTATATTATGACAGACCAGATCTACCTAGTCTCTATTATATTATGACAACCAGCTAGATCTAATGTCCTCTATTATATTAATGACAGACCAGCTAGATCTACATGTCTCTATATATTATGACAGACCAGCTAGATCTACTGTCTCTATTATATTATGACAGACCAGCTAGATCTACTGTCTCTATTATATTAGGACAGACCAGCTAGATATATTCTCTATATATTATGACAGACCAGCTAGATCTACTGTCTCTATTATATTATGACAGACCAGCTAGATCTACTGTCTCTATTATATCATGACAGACCAGCTAGATCTACTGTCTCTTTTATATTATGACAGACCAGCTAGATCTACTGTCTCTATTATATTATGACAGACCAGCTAGATCTACTGTCTCTATTATATTTATGACAGACCAGCTAGATCTACTGTCTCTATTATATTATGACAGACCAGCTAGATATACTGTCTCTATTATATTATGACAGACCAGCTAGATCTAATGTCTCTATTATATTATGACAGACCAACTAGATCTACTGTCCTCTATAGTATTATGACAGACCAGCTAGATCGTACTGTCTCTATTATATTATGACAGACCAGCTAGATACTACTGTTCTCTATTTATTATGACAGACCAGCTAGATCTACTGTCTCTATTATATTATGAAAGACCAGCTAGATCTACAGTATCTATTATATTATGACAGGCCAGCTAGATCTACTGTCTCTATTATATCATGACAGACCAGCTAGATCTACTGTCTCTATTATATTATGACAGACCAGCTAGATCTACTGTCTCTATTATATTATGACAGACCAGCTAGATCTACTGTCTCTATTATATTATGACAGACCAGCTAGATCTACTGTCTCTATTATATTATGACAGACCAGCTAGATCTACTGTCTCTATTATATTATGACAGACCAGCTAGATCTACTGTTCTATTATATTATGACAGACCAGCTAGATCTACTGTCTCTATTATATTATGACAGACCAGCTAGATCTACTGTCTCTATTATATTATGACAGACCAGCTAGATCTACTGTCTCTATTATATTATGACAGACCAGCTAGATCTACTGTCTCTCATATATTATGACAGACCAGCTAGATCTACTGTCTCTATTATATTATGACAGACCAGCTAGATCTACTGTCTCTATTATATTATGACAGACCAGCTAGATCTACTGTCTCTATTATATTATGACAGACCAGCTAGATCTACTGTTTCTATTATATTATGACAGACCAGCTAGATCTACTGTCTCTATATTATGACAGACCAGCTAGATCTACTGTCTCTATTATATTATGACAGACCAGCTAGATCTACTGTCTCTATTATATTATGACAGACCAGCTAGATCTACTGTCTCTATTATATTATGACAGACCAGCTAGATCTACTGTCTCTATTATATTATGACAGACCAGCTAGATCTACTGTCTCTATTATATTATGACAGACCAGCTAGATCTACTGTCTCTATTATATTATGACAGACCAGCTAGATCTACTGTCTCTATTATATTATGACAGACCAGCTAGATCTACTGTCTCTATTATATTATGACAGACCAGCTAGATCTACTGTCTCTATTATATTATGACAGACCAGCTAGATCTACTGTCTATTATATTATGACAGACCAGCTAGATCTACTGTCTCTATTATATTATGACAGACCAGCTAGATCTACTGTCTCTATTATATTATGACAGACCAGCTAGATCTACTGTCTCTATTATATTATGACAGACCAGCTAGATCTACTGTCTCTATTATATTATGACAGACCAGCTAGATCTGTCTCTATTATATTATGACAGACCAGCTAGATCTACTGTCTCTATTATATTATGACAGACCAGCTAGATCTACTGTCTCTATTATATTATGACAGACCAGCTAGATCTACTGTCTCTATTATATTATGACAGACCAGCTAGATCTACTGTCTCTATTATATTATGACAGACCAGCTAGATCTACTGTCTCTATTATATTATGACAGACCAGCTAGATCTACTGTCTCTATTATATTATGACAGACCAGCTAGATCTACTGTCTCTATTATATTATGACAGACCAGCTAGATCTACTGTCTATTATATTATGACAGACCAGCTAGATCTACTGTCTCTATTATATTATGACAGACCAGCTAGATCTACTGTCTCTATTATATTGACAGACCAGCTAGATCTACTGTCTCTATTATATTATGACAGACCAGCTAGATCTACTGTCTCTATTAATTATGACAGACCAGCTAGATCTAATGTCTCTATTATATTATGACAGACCAGCTAGATCTACTGTCTCTATTTATTATGACAGACCAGCTAGATCTACTGTCTCTATTATATTATGACAGACCAGCTAGATCTACTGTCTCTATTATATTATGACAGACCAGCTAGATCTACTGTCTCTATTATATTATGACAGACCAGCTAGATACTGTCTCTATTATATTATGACAGACCAGCTAGATCTACTGTCTCTATTATATTATGACAGACCAGCTAGATCTACAGTATGTTATTATTATGACAGACCAGCTAGATCTACTGTCTCTATTATATTATGACAGACCAGCTAGATCTACTGTCTCTATTTTATAATGACAGACCAGCTAGATCTACTGTCTCTATTATATTATGACAGACCAGCTAGATCTACTGTCTCTATTATATTATGACAGACCAGCTAGATCTACTGTCTCTATTATATTATGACAGACCAGCTAGATATACTGTCTCTATTATATTATGACAGACCAGCTAGATCTACTGTCTCTAATATTATGACAGACCAGCTAGATCTACTGTCTCTATTATATTATGACAGACCAGCTAGATCTACTGTCTCTATTATATTATGACAGACCAGCTAGATCTACTGTCTCTATTAATTATGACAGACCAGCTAGATCTACTGTCTCTATTATATTATGACAGACCAGCTAGATCTACTGCCTCTATTATATTATGACAGATCAGCTAGATCTACTGTCCTATTATATTATGACAGACCAGCTAGATCTACTGTCTCTATTATATTATGACAGACCAGCTAGATCTACTGTCTCTATTTATTATGACAGACCAGCTAGATCTACTGTCTCTATTAATTATGACAGACCAGCTAGATCTACTGTCTCTATTATATTATGACAGACCAGCTAGATCTACTGTCTCTATTATATTATGACAGACCAGCTAGATCTACTGTCTCTATTATATTATGACAGACCAGCTAGATCTACTGTCTCTATTATATTATGACAGACCAGCTAGATCTACTGTCTCTATTATATTATGACAGACCAGCTAGATCTACTGTCTCTATTATATTATGACAGACCAGCTAGATCTACTGTCTCTATTATATTATGACAGACCAGCTAGATCTACTGTCTCTATTATATTATGACAGACCAGCTAGATCTACTGTCTCTATTATATTATGACAGACCAGCTAGATCTACTGTCTCTATTATATTATGACAGACCAGCTAGATCTACTGTCTCTATTATATTATGACAGACCAGCTAGATCTACTGTCATTATATTATGACAGACCAGCTAGATCTACTGTCTCTATTATATTATGACAGACCAGCTAGATCTACTGTCTCTATTATATTATGACAGATCAGCTAGATCTACTGTCCTATTATATTATGACAGACCAGCTAGATCTACTGTCTCTATTATATTATGACAGACCAGCTAGATCTACTGTCTCTATTATATTATGACAGACCAGCTAGATCTACTGTCTCTATTATATTATGACAGACCAGCTAGATCTACTGTCTCTATATTATGACAGACCAGCTAGATCTACTGTCTCTATTATATTATGACAGACCAGCTAGATCTACTGTCTCTATTATAATGACAGACCAGCTAGATCTACTGTCTCTATTATATTATGACAGACCAGCTAGATCTACTGTCTCTATTATATTATGACAGACCAGCTAGATCTACTGTCTCTATTATATTATGACAGACCAGCTAGATCTACTGTCTCTATTATATTATGACAGACCAGCTAGATCTACTGTCTCTATTATTTATGACAGACCAGCTAGATCTACTGTCTCTATTATATTATGACAGACCAGCTAGATCTGTCTCTATTATATTATGACAGACCAGCTAGATCTACTGTCTCTATTATATTATGACAGACCAGCTAGATCTACTGTCTCTATTATATTATGACAGACCAGCTAGATCTACTGTCTCTATTATAATGACAGACCAGCTAGATCTACTGTCTCTATTATATTATGACAGACCAGCTAGATCTACTGTCTCTATTATATTATGACAGACCAGCTAGATCTACTGTCTCTATTATATTATGACAGACCAGCTAGATCTACTGTCTCTATTATATTATGACAGACCAGCTAGATCTACTGTCTCTATTATATTATGACAGACCAGCTAGATCTACTGTCTCTATTATATTATGACAGACCAGCTAGATCTACTGTCTCTATTATATTATGACAGACCAGCTAGATCTACTGTCTCTATTATTATGACAGACCAGCTAGATCTACTGTCTCTATTATATTATGACAGACCAGCTAGATCTACTGTCTCTATTATATTATGACAGACCAGCTAGATCTACTGCCTCTATTATATTATGACAGATCAGCTAGATCTACTGTCCTATTATATTATGACAGACCAGCTAGATCTACTGTCTCTATTATATTATGACAGACCAGCTAGATCTACTGTCTCTATTATATTATGACAGACCAGCTAGATCTACTGTCTCTATTATATTATGACAGACCAGCTAGATCTACTGTCTCTATTATATTATGACAGACCAGCTAGATCTACTGTCTCTATTATATTATGACAGACCAGCTAGATCTACTGTCTCTATTATATTATGACAGACCAGCTAGATCTACTGTCTCTATTATATTATGACAGACCAGCTAGATCTACTGTCTCTATTATATTATGACAGACCAGCTAGATCTACTGTCTCTATTATATTATGACAGACCAGCTAGATCTACAGTCTCTATTATATTATGACAGACCAGCTAGATCTACTGTCTCTATTATATTATGACAGACCAGCTAGATCTAATGTCTCTATTATATTATGACAGACCAGCTAGATATACTGTCTCTATTATATTATGACAGACTACAGCAGAAAGCTAGATCTACTGTCTCTATTATATTATGACAGACCAGCTAGATTACTGTCTCTATTATATGATGACAGACCACAGCTGTTCTAATGTACAGACCTCTATTATATTAT
>NW_024059332.1:0-37322 GCF_016432855.1 Salvelinus namaycush | reverse complement strand
ACTGTCTTGTAGTCAGTGATAGCTTGGAGAGTGTGCATGTGTGTGTAGGAGTGTTCAGCTGTGTTTGGATCCACACATTTGGCCTACTTATTCATCCCTTATCCAGGGTAGTCACTCACACTAGGCACCACTGGCCATATCACTGTCTGATAGGGTTTAGAGGGAGAACCCCCCCTCTTACACTGATGTTTGGTAACACTGGCTGTAGCTACTGCATTATCGACATGGTTGTTACGTTGTACTGATGTTGACCTGTCTCTCCCAGGGTAATGTAGTAATGCTGTAGCTACTGCACTATCAACATGGTTGTTACGTTGTACTGACGTCGTACTGTCTCTCCCAGGGTAATGTAGTAATGCTGTAGCTACTACACTATCAACATGGTTGTTACGTTGTACTGACGTTGTACTGTCTCTCCCAGGGTAATGTAGTAATGCTGTAGCTACTACACTACCGACATGGTTGTTACGTTGTACTGTCTCTCCCAGGGTAATGTAGTAATGCTGTAGCTACTGCACTATCAACATGGTTGTTACGTTGTACTGTCTCTCCCAGGGTAATGTAGTAATGCTGTAGCTACTACACTACCAACATGGTTGTTACGTTGTACTGATGTTGTACTGTCTCTCCCAGGGTAATGTAGTAATGCTGTAGCTACTGCACTATCAACATGGTTGTTACGTTGTACTGACGTCGTACTGTCTCTCCCAGGGTAATGTAGTAATGCTGTAGCTACTACACTACCAACATGGTTGTTACGTTGTACTGATGTTGTACTGTCTCTCCCAGGGTAATGTAGTAATGCTGTAGCTACTGCACTATCAACATGGTTGTTACGTTGTACTGTCTCTCCCAGGGTAATGTAGTAATGCTGTAGCTACTGCACTACCAACATGGTTGTTACGTTGTACTGTCTCTCCCAGGGTAATGTAGTAATGCTGTAGCTAACAACATGGTTGTTACGTCGTACTGTCTCTCCCAGGGTAATGTAGTAATACTGTAGCTACTGCACTATCAACATGGTTGTTACGTTGTACTGTCTCTCCCAGGGTAATGTAGTAATACTGTAGCTACTGCACTATCAACATGGTTGTTACGTTGTACTGACGTTGTACTGTCTCTCCCAGGGTAATGTAGTAATGCTGTAGCTACTACACTACCGACATGGTTGTTACGTTGTACTGATGTTGTACTGTCTCTCCCAGGGTAATGTAGTAATACTGTAGCTACTGCACTATCAACATGGTTGTTACGTTGTACTGACGTTGTACTGACGTTGTACTGTCTCTCCCAGGGACACAGCCGGCCAGGAGAGGTTCAGGACCATCACAACAGCCTACTACAGAGGAGCTATGGTAAGATCCGTCCACTCTCATGTCTCCAAAAGGTCAGACTGAATCGACATAGATAAAACACCTAGCGTGGAGGTTACCGTGTGTGTGTGTGTGTGTGTGTGTGTGTGTGTGTGTTCAGAATGGGAGTCATCTTTTATAATGAATTGTAGCCTACTCTGTCTACCTGTCTCCGTATTTCTCCGGTCCAGTCGTACCAAACAGTCTCTCTAGTTAAGCTAGATGTATCTATGTACTGCTTGTTAACACTGAGGTCCATCTTACAGATTCGTATGCTCAGTGTGAGTGGTGAAAACGATGGACTGGCCAGTTTGATAGGAGACTGTATACACAGGAAGGACCCGAGCCCATGGATTTATGTACACAGTGGAGTTTCCCTGGTGCTGTTGGACCATTCAATCACTGGGGCTGATAGTGATGTTACTATGGAGGGCTGTTTGTGTTACTATGGAGGGCTGTTTGTGTTACTATGGAGGGCCGTTTGTGTTACTATGGAGGGCCGTTTGTGTTACTATGGAGGGCTGTGTGTGTTACTATGGAGGGCCGTGTGTGTGTTACTATGGAGGGCTGTTTTTGTGTTACTATGGAGGGCCGTGTTACTATGGAGGGCTGTGTGTGTGTTACTATGGAGGGCCGTGTGTGTGTGTTACTATGGAGGGCCGTGTGTGTGTGTTACTATGGAGGGCCGTGCGTGTGTGTTACTATGGAGGGCTGTGTGTGTGTGTGTTACTATGGAGGGCTGTTTGTGTGTTACTATGGAGGGCTGTGTGTGTGTTACTATGGAGGGCTGTGTGTGTGTTACTATGGAGGGCTGTGCATGTGTGTTACTATGGAGGGCCGTGTGTGTGTGTTACTATGGAGGGCCGTGTGTGTGTTACTATGGAGGGCTGTGTGTGTGTGTGTGTTACTATGGAGGGCTGTTTGTGTGTTACTATGGAGGGCTGTGTGTGTGTTACTATGGAGGGCTGTGTGTGTGTTACTATGGAGGGCCGTGTGTGTGTTACTATGGAGGGCCGTGTGTGTGTTACTATGGAGGGCCGTGTGTGTTTGTTACTATGGAGGGCCGTGTGTGTGTGTTACTATGGAGGGCCGTGTGTGTGTGTGTTACTATGGAGGGCCGTGTGTGTGTGTGTTACTATGGAGGGCCGTGTGTGTGTGTGTTACTATGGAGGGCCGTGTGTGTGTGTTACTATGGAGGGCTGTGTGTGTGTGTGTTACTATGGAGGGCTGTGTGTGTGTGTGTTACTATGGAGGGCTGTGTGTGTGTGTGTGTTACTATGGAGGGCTGTTTGTGTGTTACTATGGAGGGCTGTGTGTGTGTTACTATGGAGGGCTGTGTGTGTGTTACTATGGAGGGCCGTGTGTGTGTTACTATGGAGGGCCGTGTGTGTGTTACTATGGAGGGCCGTGTGTGTTTGTTACTATGGAGGGCCGTGTGTGTGTGTTACTATGGAGGGCCGTGTGTGTGTGTGTTACTATGGAGGGCCGTGTGTGTGTGTGTTACTATGGAGGGCCGTGTGTGTGTGTGTTACTATGGAGGGCCGTGTGTGTGTGTTACTATGGAGGGCCGTGTGTGTGTGTTACTATGGAGGGCCGTGTGTGTGTGTTACTATGGAGGGCTGTGTGTGTGTGTGTTACTATGGAGGGCTGTGTGTGTGTGTGTTACTATGGAGGCCCGTGTGTGTGTGTTACTATGGAGGGCCAGGTGTGTGTGTGTGTTACTATGGAGGGCCGTGTGTGTGTTACTATGGAGGGCCGTGTGTGTGTTACTATGGAGGGCCGTGTGTGTGTTACTATGGAGGGCCGTGTGTGTTTGTTACTATGGAGGGCCGTGTGTGTGTGTTACTATGGAGGGCCGTGTGTGTGTGTGTTACTATGGAGGGCCGTGTGTGTGTGTGTTACTATGGAGGGCCGTGTGTGTGTGTGTTACTATGGAGGGCCGTGTGTGTGTGTGTTACTATGGAGGGCTGTGTGTGTGTGTGTTACTATGGAGGGCTGTGTGTGTGTGTGTTACTATGGAGGCCCGTGTGTGTGTGTTACTATGGAGGGCCAGGTGTGTGTGTGTGTTACTATGGAGGGCCGTGTGTGTGTGTGTGTTGCTATGGAGGGCTGTGTGTGTTACTATGGAGGGCCGTGTGTGTGTGTGTGTTACTATGGAGGGCCGTGTGTGTGTGTGTGTGTGTTACTATGGAGAGCCGTGTGTGTGTGTTACTATGGAGGGCCGTGTGTGTGTGTTACTATGGAGGGCCTGGTGTGTGTTACTATGGAGGGCCAGGTGTGTGTTACTATGGAGGGCCGTGTGTGTGTGTGTTACTATGGAGGGCCGTGTGTGTGTGTGTTACTATGGAGGGCCGTGTGTGTGTTACTATGGAGGGCCAGGTGTGTGTGTGTTACTATGGAGGGCCGTGTGTGTGTGTGTTACTATGGAGGGCCGTGTGTGTGTGTGTTACTATGGAGGGCCGTGTGTGTGTGTGTTACTATGGAGGGCCGTGTGTGTGTGTGTTACTATGGAGGGCCGTGTGTGTGTGTGTTACTATGGAGGGCCGTGTGTGTGTTACTATGGAGGGCCGTGTGTGTGTTACTATGGAGGGCCGTGTGTGTGTGTTACTATGGAGGGCCGTGTGTGTGTGTTACTATGGAGGGCCGTGCATGTGTGTTACTATGGAGGGCTGTGTGTGTGTGTGTTACTATGGAGGGCTGTTTGTGTGTTACTATGGAGGGCTGTTTGTGTGTTACTATGGAGGGCTGTTTGTGTGTTACTATGGAGGGCTGTGTGTGTGTTACTATGGAGGGCTGTGTATGTTATTATGGAGGGCTGTTTTTGTGTTACTATGGAGGGCCGTGTTACTATGGAGGGCTGTGTGTGTGTTACTATGGAGGGCCGTGTGTGTGTGTTACTATGGAGGGCCGTGTGTGTGTTACTATGGAGGGCCGTGTGTGTGTTACTATGGAGGGCCGTGTGTGTGTTACTATGGAGGGCCGTGTGTGTGTTACTATGGAGGGCCGTGTGTGTGTTACTATGGAGGGCTGTTTGTGTGTTACTATGGAGGGCTGTGTGTGTTACTATGGAGGGCCGTGCGTGTGTGTGTTACTATGGAGGGCTGTGTGTGTGTGTGTGTTACTATGGAGGGCTGTGTGTGTGTGTGTTACTATGGAGGGCCGTGTGTGTTACTATGGAGGGCCGTGTGTTACTATGGAGGGCCGTGTGTGTGTTACTATGGAGGGCCGTGTGTGTGTGTTACTATGGAGGGCCGTGTGTGTTACTATGGAGGGCCGTGTGTGTTACTATGGAGGGCCGTGTGTGTTACTATGGAGGGCCGTGTGTGTGTGTTACTATGGAGGGCCGTGTGTGTTACTATGGAGGGCCGTGTGTTACTATGGAGGGCCGTGTGTGTGTGTTACTATGGAGGGCCGTGTGTGTGTTACTATGGAGGGCCGTGTGTGTGTGTTACTATGGAGGGCCGTGTGTGTGTTACTATGGAGGGCCGTGTGTGTGTGTTACTATGGAGGGCCGTGTGTGTGTGTTACTATGGAGGACCGTGTGTGTGTGTTACTATGGAGGGCCGTGTGTGTGTGTTACTATGGAGGACCGTGTGTGTGTGTCACTATGGAGGACCGTGTGTGTGTGTTACTATGGAGGACCGTGTGTGTGTGTTACTATGGAGGGCCGTGTGTGTGTGTGTTACTATGGAGGACCGTGTGTGTGTGTTACTATGGAGGACCGTGTGTGTGTGTTACTATGGAGGGCCGTGTGTGTGTGTTACTATGGAGGGCCGTGTGTGTGTGTTACTATGGAGGGCCGTGTGTGTGTGTTACTATGGAGGACCGTGTGTGTGTGTTACTATGGAGGACCGTGTGTGTGTGTTACTATGGAGGACCGTGTGTGTGTGTTACTATGGAGGACCGTGTGTGTGTGTTACTATGGAGGGCCGTGTGTGTGTTACTATGGAGGGCCGTGTGTGTGTTACTATGGAGGGCCGTTTGTGTGTTACTATGGAGGGCCTTGCATGTGTGTTACTATGGAGGGCTGTGTGTGTGTGTGTTACTATGGAGTGCTGTTTGTGTGTTACTATGGAGGGCTGTGTGTGTGTTACTATGGAGGGCTGTGTGTGTTACTATGGAGGGCTGTGCGTGTGTGTTACTATGGAGGGCCGTGTGTGTGTGTTACTATGGAGGGCCGTGTGTGTGTTACTATGGAGGGCTGTGTGTGTGTGTTACTATGGAGGGCCGTGTGTGTGTGTGTGTTACTATGGAGGGCCGTGTGTGTGTGTGTTACTATGGAGGGCCGTGTGTGTGTGTGTGTGTTACTATGGAGGGCCGTGTGTGTGTGTTACTATGGAGGGCCGTGTGTGTCTGTTACTATGGAGGGCCGTGTGTGTGTGTTACTATGGAGGGCCGTGTGTGTGTGTTACTATGGAGGGCCGTGTGTGTGTTACTATGGAGGGCCGTGTGTGTGTTACTATGGAGGGCCGTGTGTGTGTTACTATGGAGGGCCGTGTGTGTGTTACTATGGAGGCCCGTGTGTGTGTGTTACTATGGAGAGCCGTGTGTGTGTTACTATGTAGGGCCATGTATGTGTTACTATGGAGGGCCGTGTGTGTGTGTGTGTGTGTGTGTGTGTGTGTGTGTGTGTGTGTGTGTGTGTGTGTGTGTTACTATGGAGGGCCGTGTGTGTGTTACCATGGACCTCTACTAACTCTACTCTGTCTCCTCTAGGGCTGACCCCCATTTAGTCGACTGGTCGACAGGCTGTTGGAAGACAGGATGTTGGTAGACAGGATGTTGATAGACAGGATGTTGATAGACAGGATGTTGGTAGACAGGATGTTGGTAGACAGGATGTTGGTAGACAGGATGTTGATAGACAGGATGTTGGTAGACAGGATGTTGGTAGACAGGATGTTGGTAGACAGGATGTTGGTAGACAGGATGTTGGTAGACAGGATGTTGGTAGACAGGATGTTGGTAGACAGGATGTTGATAGACAGGCTGTTGGTAGACAGGATGTTGGTAGACAGGATGTTGATAGACAGGATGTTGGTGGACAGGATGTTGATAGACAGGATGTTGATAGACAGGATGTTGATAGACAGGATGTTGATAGACAGGATGTTGGTAGACAGGATGTTGATAGACAGGATGTTGATAGACAGGATGTTGATAGACAGGATGTTGGTAGACAGGATGTTGGTGGACAGGATGTTGGTGGACAGGATGTTGATAGACAGGATGTTGATGGACAGGATGTTGGTGGACAGGATGTTGGTGGACAGGATGTTGGTGGACAGGATGTTGGTGGACAGGATGTTGGTGGACAGGATGTTGGTAGACAGGATGTTGGTGGACAGGATGTTTCTTTAGTTGAGCTGTAGCAAATCTATATTTTGGAGTCTGTCAGAACAATGTCTATTCCACTTTATTCATGGCTGTGTATCCACTTAGGACATGTACTGTTGTTATGTTTTGCTTACTAACCAGGTTCTATAGATGTCAACTTTGTATGTAAATACATGTTTGGAAAACAACCTATTATTATTTTATTGAGGCAGAGTATTCTGGGTTTATAAGGGCTTCAAGCTTGTAGTGATAACAGTCAAGACACAAGCCCCTTGACTACAGCACAGACACACAGACATGTCACTGGGTCATGACTGGAATGGCGCTAGGTTGGGTCTTTTCCTGTTAATGTCACGGCGTGTCACTTCCTCTGACGTCACTTCCTGTCCTTTGTTTCTACAGGGTATCATGCTAGTGTATGACATCACTAACGAGAAGTCCTTCGAGAACATCAAGAACTGGATCAGGAACATTGAAGAGGTATGAATCTACCGCAGCAGGTAACCTGAAAACAATCAGGTGTGAAGCTACCGCAGCAGGTAGCCTAAAAACAATCAGGTGTGAAGCTACCGCAGCAGGTAGCCTAAAAACAATCAGGTGTGAAGCTACCGCAGCAGGTAGCCTAAAAACAATCAGGTGTGAAGCTACCGCAGCAGGTAGCCTGAAAACAATCAGGTGTGAAGCTACCGCAGCAGGTAGCCTAAAAACACCAGGTATGAAGCTACCGCAGCAGGTAGCCTGAAAACAATCAGGTGTGAAGCTACCGCAGCAGGTAGCCTAAAAACAATCAGGTATGAAGCTACCGCAGCAGGTAGCCTAAAAACAATCAGGTATGAAGCTACCGCAGCAGGTAGCCTAAAAACACCAGGTATGAAGCTACCGCAGCAGGTAGCCTAGCAGTTAGAGAGGAGAGCCGTGTGTCTTCTATCAGTCTGTCTGTAGTATTAATCAGTCTTCTATCAGTCTGTCTGTAGTATTAATCAGTCTTCTACCAGTCTGTCTGTAGTATTAATCGGTCTTCTATCAGCATGTCTGTCTGTAGTATTAATCAGTCTTCTATCAGTCTGTCTGTAGTATTAATCAGTCTTCTATCAGTATGTCTGTAGTATTAATCAGTCTTCTATCAGTCTGTCTGTAGTATTAATCAGTCTTCTCCTCCTCTGTCTGTCTGTAGTATTAATCAGTCTCCTCCTCCTCTGTCTGTCTGTAGTATTAATCAGTCTTCTCCTCCTCTGTCTGTCTGTAGTATTAATCAGTCTTCTCCTCCTCTGTCTGTCTGTAGTATTAATCAGTCTTCTCCTCCTCTGTCTGTCTGTAGTATTAATCAGTCTTCTCCTCCTCTGTCTGTCTGTAGTATTAATCAGTCTCCTCCTCCTCTGTCTGTCTGTAGTATTAATCAGTCTTCTCCTCCTCTGTCTGTCTGTAGTATTAATCAGTCTTCTCCTCCTCTGTCTGTCTGTAGTATTAATCAGTCTTCTCCTCCTCTGTCTGTCTGTAGTATTAATCAGTCTTCTCCTCCTCTGTCTGTCTGTAGTATTAATCAGTCTTCTCCTCCTCTGTCTGTCTGTAGTATTAATCAGTCTTCTATCTGTCTGTCTGTAGTATTAATCAGTCTTCTATCAGTCTGTCTGTAGTATTAATCGGTCTTCTATCAGCATGTCTGTCTGTAGTATTAATCAGTCTTCTATCAGTATGTCTGTAGTATTAATCAGTCTTCTATCAGTATGTCTGTAGTATTAATCAGTCTTCTCCTCCTCTGTCTGTCTGTAGTATTAATCAGTCTTCTCCTCTGTCTGTCTGTAGTATTAATCAGTCTTCTCCTCCTCTGTCTGTCTGTAGTATTAATCAGTCTTCTCCTCTGTCTGTCTGTAGTATTAATCAGTCTCCTCCTCCTCTGTCTGTCTGTAGTATTAATCAGTCTCCTCTGTCTGTCTGTAGTATTAATCAGTCTTCTCCTCCTCTGTCTGTCTGTAGTATTAATCAGTCTTCTCCTCCTCTGTCTGTCTGTAGTATTAATCAGTCTTCTCCTCCTCTGTCTGTCTGTAGTATTAATCAGTCTCCTCCTCCTCTGTCTGTCTGTAGTATTAATCAGTCTTCTCCTCCTCTGTCTGTCTGTAGTATTAATCAGTCTTCTCCTCCTCTGTCTGTCTGTAGTATTAATCAGTCTTCTCCTCCTCTGTCTGTCTGTAGTATTAATCAGTCTTCTCCTCCTCTGTCTGTCTGTAGTATTAATCAGTCTTCTCCTCCTCTGTCTGTCTGTAGTATTAATCAGTCTTCTATCTGTCTGTCTGTAGTATTAATCAGTCTTCTATCAGTCTGTCTGTAGTATTAATCAGTCTTCTATCAGTCTGTCTGTAGTATTAATCAGTCTTCTATCAATCTGTCTGTAGTATTAATCAGTCTTCTCCTCCTCTGTCTGTCTGTAGTATTAATCAGTCTTCTATCTGTCTGTCTGTAGTATTAATCAGTCTTCTATCAGTCTGTCTGTAGTATTAATCAGTCTTCTATCAGTCTGTCTGTAGTATTAATCAGTCTTCTCCTCCTCTGTCTGTCTGTAGTATTAATCAGTCTTCTATCAGTCTGTCTGTAGTATTAATCAGTCTTCTCCTCCTCTGTCTGTAGTATTAATCAGTCTTCTATCAGTCTGTCTGTAGTATTAATCAGTCTTATATCAGTCTGTCTGTAGTATTAATCAGTCTTCTATCAGCCTGTCTGTCTGTAGTATTAATCAGTCTTCTATCAGTCTGTCTGTAGTATTAATCAGTCTTATATCAGTCGGTCTGTAGTATTAATCAGTCTTCTATCAGTCTGTCTGTAGTATTAATCAGTCTTCTATCAGCCTGTCTGTCTGTAGTATTAATCAGTCTTCTATCAGTCTGTCTGTAGTATTAATCAGTCTTCTATCAGTCTGTCTGTAGTATTAATCAGTCTTCTATCAGTCTGGCTGTAGTATTAATCGGTCTTCTATCAGCCTGTCTGTCTGTAGTATTAATCAGTCTATCAGTCTGTCTGTAGTATTAATCAGTCTCCTCCTCCTCTGTCTGTCTGTAGTATTAATCAGTCTTCTCCTCCTCTGTCTGTCTGTAGTATTAATCAGTCTCCTCCTCCTCTGTCTGTCTGTAGTATTAATCAGTCTTCTCCTCCTCTGTCTGTAGTGTTAATCAGTCTTCTCCTCCTCTGTCTGTCTGTAGTATTAATCCGTCTTCTATCAGCCTGTCTGTCTGTAGTATTAATCAGTCTTCTATCAGTCTGTCTGTAGTATTAATCAGTCTCCTCCTCCTCTGTCTGTCTGTAGTATTAATCAGTCTTCTCCTCCTCTGTCTGTAGTGTTAATCAGTCTTCTCCTCCTCTGTCTGTCTGTAGTATTAATCAGTCTTCTATCAGCCTGTCTGTCTGTAGTATTAATCAGTCTTCTATCAGTCTGTCTGTAGTATTAATCAGTCTTCTCCTCCTCTGTCTGTCTGTAGTATTAATCAGTCTTCTCCTCCTCTGTCTGTAGTGTTAATCAGTCTTCTCCTCCTCTGTCCGTAGCATGCCTCCTCTGACGTGGAGAGGATGATCCTAGGAAACAAGTGTGACATGAACGACAAAAGACAGGTGTCAAAAGAACGAGGAGAAAAGGTATGGAGGGTCTCAGAGTTTCAGGGTCTCTGTGTGTTTCAAATAAGCACTGACGAGTCTGAGATGTCTTGTTGCAGGGTGCGTTGGAAACAATGTGATAACGTTCCTGAGAAAAGAGAAACCCCCACACTGCTCTTGATAGTATCTTTGGTGAAACCCCCACACTGCTCTTCATAGTATCTTTGGTGAAACCCCCACACTGCTCTTCATAGTATCTTTGGTGAAACCCCCCACACTGCTCTTCATAGTATCTTTGGTGAAACCCCCACACTGCTCTTCATAGTATCTTTGGTGAAACCCCCACACTGCTCTTCATAGTATCTTTGGTGAAACCCCCCAGACTGCTCTTCATAGTATCTTTGGTGTAAATGTACTCCCTGTTATACGTTTGACAATACTCATAATATACAGTATGATCTATGTCTGTCATAGCCAGCCCAGTTCTCCCTTCATAATGTAGTACAATTCCTTTTGTAACAGAAAGGTAACATCACTCTTTCGTTCTGTGCCTCTTGGAATGTGTTGCATTGTGGGGGGCTGCTGTTGATTTAGTTTTTTTTAAGTACATCTGTAACATGAATTATTAACATGAATTGTTCTCATAATGTTTCTCTGTTTTTATTTGTCACAGTTGGCGATTGATTATGGCATCAAGTTCTTAGAAACGAGCGCCAAATCCAGCCTGAATGTGGAAGAGGTGACTTCTGTTCAATACTATTCATTTATACCTAGTTATTAATTATTTTCCTCAAATCTTTTTCATTTAAACAGGACATTTTTCTCTCATAAACATGTTCCTGAAGTCTCCATTTGTTTGTTTGTTTTGAAACAGTCCTTTTTCACCCTGGGAAGAGACATAATGACGAGACTCAACAGAAAAATAGTGAGTCTATGTTGTTGTTTAGCAGATGAGGCTCATATGATGTAAACTTATCCACAATGTAACTTCCAACAGTTGGTGGCAGCAATGGGATGTTAAGAGTGGTAATTGACCCTTAACACAAACCTTTTCACCCCCCTCCCCCACCCCCCCCCCCTGCTTCAGAACGACAACAGTCCTCCAGGAGCTGGTGGGCCGGTCAAGATCACAGAGAACCGGTCGAAGAAGAGCAGCTTCTTCAGATGTTCTCTGTTCTAGTGGATCCATCCTCTCCTTTCCATGGACTGGTACAGCCTTTACCTGCCCTGCTGCTTCCCCCCCAGAGCTGAGCAGAATACACTCCCAACCCCTCACCAGGCCTGGTACCAGGCTACCTACCTAACACACCCCCTCACCAGGCCTGGTACCAGGCTACATACCTAGCACTCCTCCAACCCCTCACCAGGCCTGGTACCAGGCTACCTACCTAACACTCCTCCAACCCCTCACCAGGCCTGGTACCAGGCTACCTACCTAACACTCCTCCAACCCCTCACCAGGCCTGGTACCAGGCTACCTACCTAACACTCCTCCAACCCCTCACCAGGCCTGGTACCAGGCTACCTACCTAGCACTCCTCCACACCCAAAACTGGCTCTTGGCCTGGCTAGGCTACTTATTGCTGCTGAGCTGGCTGGCTACTCTGTAGGCTACAGAGGAGAGCGACTCGCCGTCCCATTTAAAAAATGACACGTTAGAGAACCAAAACAATTCTGAAAAGAACAAGGAATGCCCCCCAACTGTTGTCCTAACTGCCCCTCCTCTCTCCCTTCCCCAAAGGAGTTTGTCTAGGGCTGCGTCCCAAATGGAACCCTATTCACTATATAGTGCACTACTCTTCACCAGAGCCCTATTATGCAGGCCCTGGTCAAAAGTAGTACACTACATAGGGAATAGGGTGGCATAGGGCCCTGGTCAAAAGTAGTGCACTATATAGGGAATAGGATGCCATAGGGCCCTGGTCAAAAGTAGTGCACTATATAGGGAATAGGATGCCATAGGGCCCTGGTCAAAAGTAGTGCACTATATAGGGAATAGGATGCCATAGGGCCCTGGTCAAAAGTAGTGCACTATATAGGGAATAGGGTGGCATTTTTGGATGCAGTACGTTTCTCCCCCAACAGCTCTGATTGACAGTTGAACCCTGTGTTCTGTGTTCTTTAACTCACCCCTGGAAACGCTTTGTTGTTTGTCAGCTTCCTGTTTAGCTGAAGCTGCCTTTCCCCTGTATTCACTCGATGCACACTTCACTTTTTTATTTTGTTGTCGTGTGTCTTGTCTTTCTACCGACCGAATCTTTCTGCGAAAAGAGATTGACACCCTGAAGGATTGGAAGAGTCGTTTGGGCGTGGATCTCGGGTCGGTTTGCTACTAGAGAAGAATGTAGTCAACTGAAAATCACAGGTTATCATCACGTTCACTTTTTAAAGTCATGAATGAACATGACTGCAGGGAGAGATGAAGAGAGAGTATTGTACTGCATGTTCTAACCACACTAGAAAGGAAAATGTAACTGTTTAATATTCTACCAAAGCCGATGACTTCATTGTGGTGGTTGTTTCACCAATGTCTTTATTTTTAATTTGTTTTGTCTTTTAGTTTTATATAATCTTTATGTAATCACACTGGAGATCGTTATGGATGTTTCAATGATTGTTAAAACACCGCCTCGGTCAAAAAGGACACTGCAGTCATTCGATGGTGCATCCCTTGTCCAGAGCACTAAAGGCTGGATTCAGAACCGCTCTTCAGATCCACTCTCCAGAACCACTCTCCAGATCCACTCTCCAGAACCACTCTCCAGATCCACTCTTCAGAACCGCTCTCCAGATCCACTCTCCAGATCCGCTCTTCAGAACCGCTCTTCAGATCCACTCTCCAGAACCACTCTTCAGATCCACTCTTCAGATCCACTCTTCAGATCCACTCTTCAGATCCACTCTTCAGATCCAGTCTCCAGATCCACTCTTCAGATCCACTCTCCAAAAACCACTCTAAAGAGTTAAAGGATGCTCATTGCTTGGCACTTCAACTGATGACGGTCTCAGAATTGGCTTCACTCAATCGGACGTAATGAATGACTCGTTTTTCTGTTGTCACTTAGTCATGCGCTTACAGAAGGAGGTTTCTCAATTACTCCAACTTAAAACCACTGAGTAACCTCTACTCAACTTAAAACCACTGAGTAACCTCTACTCAACTTAAAACCACTGAGTAACCTCTACTCAACTTAAAACCACTGAGTAACCTCTACTCAACTTAAAACCACTGATTAGCCTCTACTCAACTTAAAACCACTGATTAGCCTCTACTCAACTTAACACCACTGATTAGCCTCTACTCAACTTAACACCACTGATTAGCCTCTACTCAACTTAAAACCACTGATTAGCCTCTACTCAACTTAACACCACTGATTAGCCTCTGTGCTTTAAGTGTCTTTTTAAAGCCTTGAATGTTGTTATTGTTGTTGTTGTTGTGTGTTTTGAAGTTCAGACTTTCTTTCATTCCGTTCACTGAAAACGGCCCTCAGTTTGTTTTGAGTTGACAGACCTTTCTGAAGAAACGACTACAACCACCACGGTAGAAGATACTGACTCATACAACGACCACAACCACCACGGTAGCAGATACTGACTCATACAACCACCACGGTAGGAGATACTGACTCATACAACCACCACGGTAGCAGATACTGACTCATACAACGACTACAACGACCACGGTAGAAGATACTGACTCATACAACGACCACAACCACCACGGTAGCAGATACCGACTCATACAACCACCACAACGACCACGGTAGGAGATACTGACTCATACAACGACGACAACCACCACGGTAGCAGATACCGACTCATACAACCACCACGGTAGCAGATACGGACTCATACAACGACCACAACCACCACGGTAGGAGATACTGACTCATACGACAACCACGGTAGCAGATACTGACTCATACAACGACAACAACCACCACGGTAGCAGATACTGACTCATACAACGACCACAACCACCATGGTAGAAGATACTGACTCATACAACGGCCACGGTAGAAGATACCGACTCATACATGGACCACAACCACCACGGTAGAAGATACTGACTCATACATAGACCACAACCACCACGGTAGAAGATACCGACTCATACATAGACCACAACCACCACGGTAGAAGATACCGACTCATACCACCACCACGGTAGCAGATACCAACTCATACCACCACCACGGTAGCAGATACCGACTCATACCACCACGGTAGCAGGTACTGACTCATACCACCACCACGGTAGCAGGTACTGACTCATACAACCACCACGGTAGCAGATACTGACTCATACAACCACCACGGTAGCAGATACTGACTCATACCACCACCACGGTAGCAGATACTGACTCATACAACCACCACGGTAGAAGATACTGACTCATACAACCACCACGGTAGGAGATACTGACTCATACCACCACCACGGTAGAAGATACTCACTCATACCACCACCACGGTAGCAGATACTGACTCATACAACCACCACGGTAGAAGATACTGACTCATACAACCACCACGGTAGAAGATACTGACTCATACAACCACCACGGTAGCAGATACTGACTCATACAACCACCACGGTAGCAGATACCGACTCATACAACCACCACGGTAGGAGATACTGACTCATACAACCACCACGGTAGCAGATACTGACTCATACAACGACTACAACGACCACGGTAGAAGATACTGACTCATACAACGACCACAACCACCACGGTAGCAGATACTGACTCATACAACCACCACAACGACCACGGTAGGAGATACTGACTCATACAACGACGACAACCACCACGGTAGCAGATACCGACTCATACAACCACCACGGTAGTAGATACCGACTCATACAACCACCACGGTAGCAGATACGGACTCATACAACGACCACAACCACCACGGTAGGAGATACTGACTCATACGACAACCACGGTAGCAGATACTGACTCATACAACGACGACAACCACCACGGTAGCAGATACTGACTCATACAACGACCACAACCACCATGGTAGAAGATACTGACTCATACAACGGCCACGGTAGAAGATACCGACTCATACATAGACCACAACCACCACGGTAGAAGATACTGACTCATACATAGACCACAACCACCACGGTAGAAGATACCGACTCATACATAGACCACAACCACCACGGTAGAAGATACTGACTCATACCACCACCACGGTAGCAGATACCAACTCATACCACCACCACGGTAGCAGATACCAACTCATACCACCACCACGGTAGCAGATACTGACTCATACCACCACCACGGTAGCAGGTACTGACTCATACAACCACCACGGTAGCAGATACTGACTCATACAACCACCACGGTAGCAGATACTGACTCATACAACCACCACGGTAGCAGATACTGACTCATACAACCACCACGGTAGCAGATACCGACTCATACAACCACCACGGTAGCAGATACTGACTCATACAACCACCACGGTAGCAGATACTGACTCATACAACCACCACGGTAGCAGATACTGACTCATACAACCACCACGGTAGCAGATACCGACTCATACAACCACCACGGTAGCAGATACTGACTCATACAACGACGACAACCACCACGGTAGCAGATACTGACTCATACAACGACCACAACCACCATGGTAGAAGATACTGACTCATACAACGGCCACGGTAGAAGATACCGACTCATACATAGACCACAACCACCACGGTAGAAGATACTGACTCATACATAGACCACAACCACCACGGTAGAAGATACCGACTCATACATAGACCACAACCACCACGGTAGAAGATACTGACTCATACCACCACCACGGTAGCAGATACCAACTCATACCACCACCACGGTAGCAGATACCAACTCATACCACCACCACGGTAGCAGATACCGACTCATACCACCACCACGGTAGCAGGTACTGACTCATACAACCACCACGGTAGCAGATACTGACTCATACAACCACCACGGTAGCAGATACTGACTCATACAACCACCACGGTAGCAGATACTGACTCATACAACCACCACGGTAGCAGATACCGACTCATACAACCACCACGGTAGCAGATACTGACTCATACAACCACCACGGTAGCAGATACTGACTCATACAACCACCACGGTAGCAGATACTGACTCATACAACCACCACGGTAGCAGATACCGACTCATACAACCACCACGGTAGCAGATACTGACTCATACAACGACGACAACCACCACGGTAGCAGATACTGACTCATACAACGACCACAACCACCATGGTAGAAGATACTGACTCATACAACCACCACGGTAGCAGATACCGACTCATACAACCACCACGGTAGCAGATACCGACTCATACAACCACCACGGTAGCAGATACCGACTCATACAACCACCACGGTAGCAGATACTGACTCATACCACCACCACGGTAGCAGATACTGACTCATACAACCACCACGGTAGCAGATACCGACTCATACAACCACCACGGTAGCAGATACCGACTCATACAACCACCACGGTAGCAGATACCGACTCATACCACCACCACGGTAGCAGATACCGACTCATACCACCACCACGGTAGCAGATACCGACTCATACCACCACCACGGTAGCAGATACCGACTCATACCACCACCACGGTAGCAGATACCGACTCATACAACCACCACGGTAGCAGATACCGACTCATACAACCACCACGGTAGCAGATACTGACTCATACAACCACCACGGTAGGAGATACCGACTCATACCACCACCACGGTAGCAGATACTGACTCATACCAGTGCTTTTGAAAAGTAGCAACAAGCAAAAACCTCTTGAGTTCTATCGTTGGTTCCTTTTCATGCAAATGTTGCTAATGGTATTATATTTTTGTACGGCATCCTATAAGACATTGGACACTGGCGTTACTCCCAGCATGCTTTGTGAAACCACAAGGTATACCACTTTCTACATGTTTCATTATATTAGCTCTTATTATCGCCCCCCAAAAAAAACATGTTGATTAGGACACTTTTTACAGTTCATATTAATATCCTTATATCTGTTCTCTGTTGCTACATCTGGTTCTTTCTGGTTTATAAAACCACTGTTGTATTAGTCTGACCTGCTGCACTTTATCGTCTGTCTGCCTGCCTGCCTGCCTGCCTGCCTGCCTGCCTGTCTGCCTGTCTGCCTGTCTGTCTGTCTGTTCAGATAAAAGGTGCTTCTAACAAATCCATATTTCATGTGAAGGGTCAGTAGTTGATGCTGATTGTGTGTATTGAAGGTAAATTGATGTACCACTCCATATCAAGACTGTAAAGACTGAAGAAAGCAACTCCCATCCATTTTCAACACAGAACTGTTGTGTGTGATGGTCATGGTTGATTGGTCAAAACCATTCTTATTTAAATGGTCAAAAACATTCTTATTTACTGAAACTGTCCAGTGGAAAACTCACTTTATAAAATGTTCATGTTCTGTTAACTCATATCCAAATAATGTTTACTCGTTCTGTTGTTGGGGTTACGTCTACACCGTTCTGTTGTTGGGGTTACGTCCACACCGTTCTGTTGTTGGGGTTACGTCCACACCGTTCTGTTGTTTGGGGTTACGTCCACACCGTTCTGTTGTTGGGGTTACGTCCACACCGTTCTGTTGTTGGGGTTACGTCTACACCGTTCTGTTGTTGGGGTTACGTCTACACCGTTCTGTTGTTGGGGTTACGTCCACACCGTTCTGTTGTTGGGGTTACGTCCACACCGTTCTGTTGTTGGGGTTACGTCCACACCGTTCTGTTGTTTGGGGTTACGTCCACACCGTTCTGTTGTTTGGGGTTACGTCCACACCGTTCTGTTGTTGGGGTTACGTCCACACCGTTCTGTTGTTGGGGTTACGTCTACACCGTTCTGTTGTTGGGGTTACGTCCACACCGTTCTGTTGTTTGGGGTTACGTCCACACCGTTCTGTTGTTGGGGTTACGTCTACACCGTTCTGTTGTTGGGGTTACGTCTACACCGTTCTGTTGTTGGGGTTACGTCTACACCGTTCTGTTGTTGGGGTTACGTCTACACCGTTCTGTTGTTGGGGTTACGTCTACACCGTTCTGTTGTTGGGGTTACGTCCACACCGTTCTGTTGGGGTTACGTCCACACCGTTCTGTTGGGGTTACGTCTACACCGTTCTGTTGGGGTTACGTCTACACCGTTCTGTTGTTGGGGTTACGTCCACACCGTTCTGTTGTTTGGGGTTTCGTCCACACCGTTCTGTTGTTGGGGTTACGTCCACACCGTTCTGTTGTTGGGGTTACGTCCACACCGTTCTGTTGTTTGGGGTTACGTCTACACCGTTCTGTTGTTGGGGTTACGTCTACACCGTTCTGTTGTTGGGGTTACGTCTACACCGTTCTGTTGTTTGGGGTTACGTCTACACCGTTCTGTTGTTGGGGTTACGTCTACACCGTTCTGTTGTTGGGGTTACGTCTACACCGTTCTGTTGTTGGGGTTACGTCCACACCGTTCTGTTGTTGGGGTTACGTCTACACCGTTCTGTTGTTTGGGGTTACGTCTACACCGTTCTGTTGTTGGGGTTACGTCCACACCGTTCTGTTGTTGGGGTTACGTCCACACCGTTCTGTTGTTGGGGTTACGTCCACACCGTTCTGTTGTTGGGGTTACGTCCACACCGTTCTGTTGTTGGGGTTACGTCTACACCGTTCGGTTGTTGGGGTTACGTCCACACCGTTCGGTTGTTGGGGTTACGTCCACACCGTTCGGTTGTTGGGGTTACGTCCACACCGTTCGGTTGTTGGGGTTACGTCCACACCGTTCGGTTGTTGGGGTTACGTCTACACCGTTCTGTTGTTTGGGGTTACGTCTACACCGTTCTGTTGTTTGGGGTTACGTCTACACCGTTCTGTTGTTTGGGGTTACGTCTACACCGTTCTGTTGTTTGGGGTTACGTCTACACCGTTCGGTTGTTGGGGTTACGTCCACACCGTTCTGTTGTTGGGGTTACGTCCACACCGTTCTGTTGGGGTTACGTCTACACCGTTCTGTTGTTGGGGTTACGTCCACACCGTTCTGTTGTTAGGGGTTACGTCTACACCGTTCTGTTGTTGGGGTTACGTCCACACCGTTCTGTTGTTTGGGGTTACGTCTACACCGTTCTGTTGTTGGGGTTACGTCTACACCGTTCTGTTGTTTGGGGTTACGTCTACACCGTTCTGTTGTTTGGGGTTACGTCTACACCGTTCTGTTGTTTGGGGTTACGTCTACACCGTTCTGTTGTTGGGGTTACGTCTACACCGTTCTGTTGTTTGGGGTTACGTCCACACCGTTCTGTTGGGGTTACGTCTACACCGTTCTGTTGGGGTTACGTCTACACCGTTCTGTTGGGGTTACGTCTACACCGTTCTGTTGTTGGGGTTACGTCTACACCGTTCTGTTGTTTAGGGTTACGCCCACACCGTTCTGTTGTTTAGGGTTACGCCCACACCGTTCTGTTGTTGGGGTTACGTCTACACCGTTCTGTTGTTGGGGTTACGTCTACACCGTTCTGTTGTTGGGGTTACGTCTACACCGTTCTGTTGTTGGGGTTACGTCCACACCGTTCTGTTGTTTGGGGTTACGTCTACACCGTTCTGTTGTTTGGGGTTACGTCCACACCGTTCGGTTGTTGGGGTTACGTCCACACCGTTCGGTTGTTGGGGTTACGTCCACACCGTTCGGTTGTTGGGGTTACGTCCACACCGTTCTGTTGTTGGGGTTACGTCCACACCGTTCTGTTGTTGGGGTTACGTCCACACCGTTCTGTTGTTGGGGTTACGTCCACACCGTTCTGTTGTTTGGGGTTACGTCCACACCGTTCTGTTGTTGGGGTTACGTCCACACCGTTCTGTTGTTGGGGTTACGTCTACACCGTTCTGTTGTTTGGGGTTACGCCCACACCTTTCCAAACAGAAAAGCTGCTTTTCAACATACTTAATTACCCATTTTTGGAAGGAAAACGAATACATTTTATAGGTCATATTTCATAAACACGTGTAAACACTGGACAGTTGCTTTAAAATGATGAAGAATTGTAATGAAAACTCATACAGCGTAACCTGTGTATTGAGACGACGGGGGGCAGAGACTGACGGTATAATAATCACTTGTTTTTGTGGAACGATGCGTGATGGCTTGAGTTACTACATGTACTAGATATGTTTGATAGAGCTGCTGTTGTAATGCAGTGATGGTGAGGGACATGAATTACCATGGGAACGTCATGTCTGGAAATACAGATGTATACAGACATTCTAGAATACTTTCTATCACGTTGGTGTAACAATGAAAGCATTCCTCCATTGTTTTCTATCACGTTGGTGTAACAATGAAAGCATTCCTCCGTTTGTTTTCTATCACGTTGGTGTAACAATGAAAGCATTCCTCCGTTTGTTTTCTATCATGTTGGTGTAACAATGAAAGCATTCCTCCGTTTGTTTTCTATCACGTTGGTGTAACAATGAAAGCATTCCTCCATTGTTTTCTATCATGTTGGTGTAACAATGAAAGCATTCCTCCATTTGTTTTCTATCATGTTGGTGTAACAATGAAAGCATTCCTCCATTGTTTTCTATCACGTTGGTGTAACAATGAAAGCATTCCTCCGTTTGTTTTCTATCACGTTGGTGTAACAATGAAAGCATTCCTCCGTTTGTTTTCTATCATGTTGGTGTAACAATGAAAGCATTCCTCCGTTTGTTTTCTATCATGTTGGTGTAACAATGAAAGCATTCCTCCATTGTTTTCTATCATGTTGGTGTAACAATGAAAGCATTCCTCCATTTGTTTTCTATCATGTTGGTGTAACAATGAAAGCATTCCTCCATTGTTTTCTATCACGTTGGTGTAACAATGAAAGCATTCCTCCGTTTGTTTTCTATCACGTTGGTGTAACAATGAAAGCATTCCTCCGTTTGTTTTCTATCACGTTGGTGTAACAATGAAAGCATTCCTCCGTTTGTTTTCTATCACGTTGGTGTAACAATGAAAGCATTCCTCCGTTTGTTTTCTATCATGTTGGTGTAACAATGAAAGCATTCCTCCATTTGTTTTCTATCATGTTGGTGTAACAATGAAAGCATTCCTCCGTTTGTTTTCTATCACGTTGGTGTAACAATGAAAGCATTCCTCCGTTTGTTTTCTATCATGTTGGTGTAACAATGAAAGCATTCCTCCATTTGTTTTCTATCATGTTGGTGTAACAATGAAAGCATTCCTCCATTGTTTTCTATCACGTTGGTGTAACAATGAAAGCATTCCTCCGTTTGTTTTCTATCACGTTGGTGTAACAATGAAAGCATTCCTCCGTTTGTTTTCTATCACGTTGGTGTAACAATGAAAGCATTCCTCCATTGTTTTCTATCACGTTGGTGTAACAATGAAAGCATTCCTCCATTTGTTTTCTATCATGTTGGTGTAACAATGAAAGCATTCCTCCATTGTTTTCTATCACGTTGGTGTAACAATGAAAGCATTCCTCCATTTGTTTTCTATCACGTTGGTGTAACAATGAAAGCATTCCTCCGTTTGTTTTGGCGTTCTTTCTCTTAAGATCCGAAAGGTTTAAATTAGGCTTTTCTCCTTATCAACATACTTTGTACAAGCTGCTTGTTAACTTGTCTTCCGGCTACCTTCGTCAACTCTGTAACATATCGATCTGATCAGTGTGAACTGACATTGTATAAAAATTAAATTACTTTTGTCTTTTTTTTTAATCCAGTGTGGGTGTTTTTTTTTGGTTTCCTTCCTTATCAGACGTACAGTTGAAGTCGGAAGTTTACATACACTTAGGTTGTTGGAGTCATTAAAACTTGTTTTTTAACCACTCCACACATTTCTTGTTAACAAACTATAGTTTTGGCAAGTCGGTGAGGACATCTACTTTGTGCATGACACAAGTAAATTTTCCAACAATTGTTTACAGACAGATTATTTCACTTATAATTCACTGTATCACAATTCCAGTGGGTCAGAAGTTTACATACACTAAGTTGACTGTGCCTTTAAACAGCTTGGAAAATTCCAGAAAATGATGCCATGGATTTAGATGCTTCTGATAGGCTAATTGACATCATTTGAGTCAATTGGAGGTGTACCTGTGGATGTATTTCAAGACCTACTTTCAAACTCAGTGCCTCTTTGCTTGACATCATGGGAAAATCAAAAGAAATCAGCCAAGACCCCAGAAAAAAATTGTAGACCTCCACTAGTCTGGTTCATCCTATAGATATATATAGTCACCTTCCCCCTATACATATCTACCTCCATCACTCCAGTATCCCTGTCTCCTTACCCCTATACATATCTACCTCCATCACTCCAGTATCTGTGCACATTGTTAACATGATACTGGAACTGACCCTGTATATAGTCACCTTACCCCTATACATATCTACCTCCATCACTCCAGTATCCGTGCATATTGTTAATATGATACTGGATGTAATACGATGGCGCGGAGGGGAGGGCGGCCTTCTTATCAGCTCTTAACCAACCACGCTATTTTAATAAAAAATGTTTGCGTTGTTCGTAACTTGTTTTGTACATGATGTTGCTGCTACCGTCTCTTATGACCGAAAAGAGCTTCTGGACAACAGAACTGCGATGGTCACCTCAAACTGGACGAGGAGTTCTTCTTCAATGAGTCGGACAGGAGGGATATACTACTACAGACACCCGACCAGGCCCAGATCCCCGTGATTCGCTTGAGAAGGAAACTGAGATTTAGTGGAAAAAGATCAGGGTGCCTTGCGAGGATCAGGCGACGAGTGGCTAATCTGCCCTTGCCTTCTGTCCTGCTAGCTAATGTTCAACCGCTGGAAAATAAATGTGAGGAACTGAAAGCACGTATATCCTACCTACTTTCACCGAGTCGTGGCTGAACGACGACATTAACAAAATACAGCTGGCAGGTTAAACACTCCATCGGCAGGACAAAACAGCAGCCTCTGGTTAGACACGAGGTGGCAGGTTATACACTCCATCGGCAGGACAGAACAGCAGCCTCTGGTTAGACACGGGGCGGGGGCCTATGCATATATGTGAACAACAGCTGGTGCGCGATATCTAAGGAAGTCCCGAGGTTTTGCTCGCCTGAGGTAGAGTATCTCATGATAAGCTGTAGACCACACTATCTACCTAGAGAGTTTACATTTTCTACATACATTTACATTTACATTTTAGTCATTTAGCAGAAGCTCTTATCCAGAGCGACTTACAGTAGAGTGCATACATTTTATTACATTTTACATACTGAGACAAGGATATCCCTACCGGCCAAACCCTCCCTAACCCGGACGACGCTATGCCAATTGTGCGTCGCCCCACGGACCTCCCGGTTGCGGCCGGCTGCGACAGAGCCTGGGCGCGAACCCAGAGACTCTGGTGGCGCAGCTAGCACTGCGATGCAGTGCCCTAGACCACTGCGCCACCCGGGAGGTGGCGCAGTGGTGGCCCAGCACGATGCTGGCCCTAAAAGCACTCTCAATGAGCTGTATACCGCCATGAGCAAACAGGAAAACGCTCATCCAGGGGCAGCACTCCTAGTGGCCGGGGGCTTTAATGCAGGGAAACTTAAATCAGTTTTACCTAATTTCTATCAGCATGTTAAATGTGCAACCCGAGGGAAAATAATTCTAGACCACCTTTACTCCACACACAGAGACATGTACAAAGCTTTCCCTCACCCTCCATTTGGCAAATCTGACCATAATTCTATCCTCCTGATTCCTGCTCACAAACGAAAATTAAAGCAGGAAGCACCAGTGACTCGGTCCATAAAAAAGTGGTCAGATGAAGCAGATGCTAAACTACAGGACTGTTTTGCTAGCACAGACTGGAATATGTTCCGGGATTCTTCTAATGGCATTTAGGAGTATACCACATCAGTCACTGGCTTTATCAATAAGTCCATTGAGGACGTCGTCCCCACGGTGACTGTACGTACATACCCCAACCCTAAATAACTTCTAGGATCGCTTCGAGGCAAGTAACATTGAAACAAGCATGAGAGCATCAGCTGTTCCGGACGGCTGGGTGATCACACTCTCCGCAGCCGCTTTGAGTTTCAGACGGATTACCAGGACGTGTATTCCGAGCATGTGACTTCCCTGACATTTTCAATCTCTCCCTGTCCGAGTCTGTAATACCAACATGTTTCAAGCAGACCACCATAGTCCCTGTGCCCAAGAAATCAAATCAAATGTTATTTGTCACATACACATGGTTAGCAGATGTTAATGCGAGTGTAGTGAAATGCTTGTGCTTCTAGTTCCGAACATGCAGTAATATCTAACAAGTAATCTAACCTAACAATTCCACAACTACTACCTTATACACACAAGTGTAAAGGAATGGATAAGAATATTTACATAAATATATATGAATGAGTGATGGCCGAACGGCATAGGCAAGATGCAGCAGATGGTATAGAGTACAGTATATACATATGAGATGAGTAATGTAGGGTATGTAAACATTATATAAAGTGGCATTGTTCAAAGTGGCTAGTAATACATTTATTACATACATTTGTCCATTATTAAAGTGGCTAGAGTTGAGTCAGTATGTTGGCAGCAGCCACTCAATGTTAGTGATGGCTGTTTAACAGTCTAATGGCCTTGAGATAGAAGCTGTTTTTCAGTCTCTCGGTCCCCGCTTTGATGCACCTTTACTGACCTCGCCTTCTGGATGATAGCGGGGTGAACAGGCAGTGGCTCGGGTGGTTGTTGTCCTTGATTATCTTTTTGGCCTTCCTGTAACATCGGGTTGTGTAGGTGTCCTGGAGGGCAGATAGTTTGCCCTCGGTGATGCGTTGTGCAGATCTCACTACCCTCTGGAGAGCCTTACGGTTGAGGGCGGAGCAGTTGCCGTATCAGGCGGTGATACAGCCCGACAGGATGCTTTCAATTGTGCATCTGTAAAAGTTCGTGAGTGTTTGAATTTCTTGAATTTCTTGAATTTCTTCATCCTCCTGAGGTTGAAGAGGCGCTGCTGCGCCTTCTTCACCACGCTGTCTGTGTGGGTGGACCAATTCAGTTTGTCCGTGATGTGTATGTTACGTTCACCAGTTTCTGTGTTGTAGTTTGTATTTGAGTGTGTGTGTTTTTAAGGAGATGGCTTCCTGAAATTCTCCCCAAACAGCTGATTGGTCGGCCCCAAATTGATGATTGGAGAGCTGACCCCGCCCCCTCGTCAGGATGCAGCTGTCTTCAATTAGATTCCTTCTGAAGCTATATGTGTTCTGTTGCTCAGAGGGGAGAATAGAGAGAGGGATGATTGCAGAGAGGGATGATTGCAGAGAGGGATGATTGCAGAGAGGGATGATTGCGGAGAGGGATCATTGCAGAGAGGGATCCTTGCAGAGAGGGATCCTTGCAGAGAGGGATCCTTGCAGAGAGGGATCATTGCAGAGAGGGATCATTGCAGAGAGGGATGATTGCAGAGAGGGATGATTGCAGAGGGTTATATCATATGCTGGTTGTGTTCTCAGAGAGAGAGATCATTGCTGAGAGTGAGACAGGCAGTTGGTATGTACTATGTTAGTTGTTGATGGGAGCAGCTTTGGTATGTTCTGTGTGAATTTGTTGCTCAGTCAGAGCCTATTTGATGTCCTGTGTTTCTCAGTGTGTTTGTGAAATTGTTTAATATTCTGTTTCATTTGTTCCCAGGGGGGAAGGGGAAGGCACCTAGGGAGTGCTTAGGCAAGAGGCCCGCGGGCATACATATACCCGTAGTATATTCACTGTCTAGGCACACTAGGTAAGACCTGGGCGGACCACCCCCTGTATTTTGGTAGGCAGGTAAGATAGGAGAAAGGGATTTGATATTTACTTTCTTTGCTTTGGTTCCGTCCAGCCCCTTTTCCCCATATTACCGCGTAAAGGAAATAAATCCTAGTAAACGGTAAATTCTGCCTTTTGTCATCCTTACTCGCACCTACAGTCCCATACCTTTTTCACTTCACGGGGAGTTGAGTTGTAGAAGGGTGTTGCGTTCCCTCTTCTTAGAGGCGTGCGTAACAGTGTACGCCGAGGAACTTAAAACTTTCCACCTTCTCCACAACTGTCCCGTCAATGTGGATAGGGGGCTGCTCCCTCTGCTGTTTCCTGAAGTCCAAGATCATCTCCTTTGTTTTGTTGACATTGAGTGTGAGGTTATTTTCCTGACACCACACTCCGAGGGCCCTCACCTCCTCCCTGTAGGCCGTCTCGTCGTTGTTGGTAATCAAGCCTATCACTGTAGTGTCGTCTGCAAACTTGATGATTGAGTTGGAGGCGTGCATGGCCACGCAGTCGTGGGTGAACAGGGAGTACAGGAGAGGGCTGAGAACGCACCCTTGTGGGGCCCCAGTGTTGAGGATCAGCGGGGTGGAGATGTTGTTACCTATAGTATGGTATTAACTGACCCTGTATATAGTATGGTATTAACCTGACCCTGTATATAGTATGGTAATGAACTGACCCTGTATATAGTGTGGTATTAATAACTGACCCTGTATATAGTATGGTATTAACTGACCCTGTATATAGTATGGTATTAACTGACCCTGTATATAGTATGGTATTGAACTGACCCTGTATATAGTATGGTATTAACTGACCATGTATATAGTATGGTATTAACTGACCCTGTATATAGTATGGTATTAACTGACCCTGTATATAGTATGGTATGAACTGACCCTGTATATAGTATGGTATTAACTGACCCTGTATATAGTATGGTATTAAACTGACCCTGTATATAGTATGGTATTAACTGACCCTGTATATAGTATGGTATTAACTGACCCTGTATATAGTATGGTATTAACTGACCCTGTATATAGTATGGTATTAACTGACCCTGTATATAGTATGGTATTAACCTGACCCTGTATATAGTATGGTATTAACTGACCCTGTATATAGTATGGTATTAACTGACCCTGTATATAGTATGGTATTAACTGACCCTGTATATAGTATGGTATTAACCTGACCCTGTATATAGTATGGTATTAACTGACCCTGTATATAGTATGGTATTAACTGACCCTGTATATAGTATGGTATTAACTGACCCTGTATATAGTATGGTATTAACTGACCCTGTATATAGTATGGTATTAACTGACCCTGTATATAGTATGGTATTAACTGACCCTGTATATAGTATGGTATTAACTGACCCTGTATATAGTATGGTATTAACCTGACCCTGTATATAGTATGGTAATAAACTGACCCTGTATATAGTGTGGTATTAATAACTGACCCTGTATATAGTATGGTATTAACTGACCATGTATATAGTATGGTATTAATAACTGACCCTGTATATAGTATGGTATTAACTGACCCTGTATATAGTATGGTATTAATAACTGACCCTGTATATAGTATGGTATTAACTGACCATGTATATAGTATGGTATTAATAACTGACCCTGTATATAGTATGGTATTAACTGACCCTGTATATAGTATGGTATTAACTGACCCTGTATATGGTATGGTATTAACCTGACCCTGTATATAGTATGGTATTAACTGACCATATATATAGTATGGTATTAACTGACCCTGTATATAGTATGGTATTAACTGACCCTGTATATAGTATGGTATTAACTGACCCTGTATATAGTATGGTATTGAACTGACCCTGTATATAGTATGGTATTAACTGACCCTGTATATAGTATGGTATTAACTGACCATATATATAGTATGGTATTAACTGACCCTGTATATAGTATGGTATTAACTGACCCTGTATATAGTATGGTATTAACTGACCCTGTATATAGTATGATATTGAACTGACCCTGTATATAGTATGGTATTAACTGACTCTGTATATAGTGTGGTATTAATAACTGACCCTGTATATAGTATGGTATTAACTGACCCTGTATATAGTATGGTATTAACCTGACCCTGTATATAGTATGGTAATAAACTGACTCTGTATATAGTGTGGTATTAATAACTGACCCTGTATATAGTATGGTATTAACTGACCCTGTATATAGTATGGTATTAACCTGACCCTGTATATAGTATGGTAATAAACTGACCCTGTATATAGTGTGGTATTAATAACTGACCCTGTATATAGTATGGTATTAACTGACTCTGTATATAGTGTGGTATTAATAACTGACCCTGTATATAGTATGGTATTAACTGACCCTGTATATAGTATGGTATTAACCTGACCCTGTATATAGTATGGCATTAACTGACCCTGTATATAGTATGGTATTAACTGACCCTGTATATAGTATGGCATTAACTGACCCTGTATATAGTATGGTATTAACTGACCCTGTATATAGTATGGTATTAACTGACCCTGTATATAGTGTGGTATTAACTGACCCTGTATATAGTATGGTATTAACTGACCCTGTATATAGTATGGTATTAACTGACCCTGTATATAGTATGGTATTAACTGACCCTGTATATAGTATGGTATTAACTGACCCTGTATATAGTATTGTATTAACTGACCCTGTATATAGTATGGTATTAACTGACCCTGTATATAGTATGGTATTAACTGACCCTGTATATAGTATGGTATTAACTGACCCTGTATATAGTGTGGTATTAACTGACCCTGTATATAGTATTCTTACTTACCTATTGTGTTCTTCATGTTTCTTCTTCTTTCTCTTGTTTTCTTCTATCAACCAGTCATAAATCAGCCTGGAGGACTGGAGCTGACCATCCCTGCTGTATGATCCTTCCATGTGGATTGTTGATTTAATAAGGTCCTTTGTTTTCCTCAGCTGAGCTGTAGAGGGCGCTGTTACAACATTTTAACTCACAGATAGACCGACATGCTGATGATACTCAACACAAGTGTAATTCAAATATTTACATTTTTTTATTTCAGAATTCAACGTTATTCAATCTGTGTTACACAGAGGTCACTATAATTGTCCCTTTTTACTCATTTTTAAGGATCAAGCAAATGTTTGGAAAAACTATGCCTCGTCTCTTACCTTGTTTGTGTAATGAGTTCCATTTTAGATTAATACAAATATCCCTTATCTTTATAAGATGGCTGTCTGTATCTGCAATGTTATTTGCTTGATTAATCAACATGAAATATATTTAATACAATAGAAAATAAAAAATAAACATTTAACAACAACTCAATAATCGCTGCACTTTCCCCATTCGCTCGCTCAAAGCTGTCCCCATCAACTGGAATGAATTGTAAAAACCAAGATATGCAACGTTCCTGGGTCTCAGACAGTAGTTCAGTGCTGCTCAGCTCTACCACACACCATTGGCTAGTTTATTCCATTCCACACTGAGTAATGCCAGTCAGACATCATCAGACGTCAGTCACAGGTGTTCTGTCTTTGAGGCTTTTTGTCTTTCTGTCAGTCTCTACCTCTGTCTCTGTCTCCCCAGGCCCTCCAAACATAGCTGTTAGGTCTTTAATACTGTCTGTCAGTCTCTACCTCTGTCTTTGTCTCCCCAGTCCTTCCTAACATAGCTGTTAGGTCTTTAATACTGTCTGTCAGTCTCTACCTCTGTCTCTGTCTCCCCAGTCCTTCCTAACATAGCTGTTAGGTCTTTAACAGTGTCTGTCAGTCTCTACCTCTGTCTCTGTCTCCCCAGTCCTTCCTAACATAGCTGTTAGGTCTTTAATACTGTCTGTCAGTCTCTACCTCTGTCTCATCTTTATTACTGTCTGTCAGTCTCTACCTCTGTCTCATCTTTAATACTGTCTGTCAGTCTCTACCTCTGTCTCATCTTTAATACTGTCTGTCAGTCTCTACCTCTGTCTCTGTCTCCCCAGTCCTTCCTAACATAGCTGTTAGGTCTTTAATACTGTCTGTCAGTCTCTACCTCTGTCTTTGTCTCCCCAGTCCTTCCTAACATAGCTGTTAGGTCTTTAATACTGTCTGTCAGTCTCTACCTCTGTCTCTGTCTCCCCAGTCCTTCCTAACATAGCTGTTAGGTCTTTAACAGTGTCTGTCAGTCTCTACCTCTGTCTCTGTCTCCCCAGTCCCTCCACACATAGCTGTTAGGTCTTTAATACTGTCTGTCAGTCTCTACCTCTGTCTCTGTCTCCCCAGTCCCTCCAAACATAGCTGTTAGGTCTTTAACACTGTCTGTCAGTCTCTACCTCTGTCTCATCTTTAATACTGTCTGTCAGTCTCTACCTCTGTCTCATCTTTATTACTGTCTGTCAGTCTCTACCTCTGTCTCATATTTAATACTGTCTGTCAGTCTCTACCTCTGTCTCTGTCTCCCCAGTCCTTCCTAACATAGCTGTTAGGTCTTTAACACTGTCTGTCAGTCTCTGTCTCTGTCTCCCCAGTCCCTCCAAACATAGCTGTTAGGTCTTTAACACTGTCTGTCAGTCTCTACCTCTGTCTCTGTCTCCCCAGTCCCTCCAAACATAGCTGTTAGGTCTTTAACACTGTCTGTCAGTCTCTACCTCTGTCTTTGTCTCCCCAGTCCCTCCAAACATAGCTGTTAGGTCTTTAATACTGTCTGTCAGTCTCTACCTCTGTCTTTGTCTCCCCAGTCCCTCCTAGCTGTTAGGTCTTTAATACTGTCTGTCAGTCTCTACCTCTGTCTCTGTCTCCCCAGTCCTTCCTAACATAGCTGTTAGGTCTTTAACACTGTCTGTCAGTCTCTACCTCTGTCTCATCTTTAATACTGTCTGTCAGTCTCTACCTCTGTCTCCCCAGTCCCTTCAGACATAGCTGTTAGGTCTTTAATACTGTCTGTCAGTCTCTACCTCTGTCTCATCTTTAATACTGTTTGTCAGTCTCTACCTCTGTCTCTGTCTCCCCAGGCCCTCCAAACATAGCTGTTAGGTCTTTTACACTACTGGCTGACTTGGTTCTCTGCGCCCAGTCCCCTCTGGCCTTCACTTTCCTGGGGTTGGTGTTCAGGCTCTTAGACCTCAGCGATGGATACATCCTGTCCTCTGCCACAAGCAGAAGGCCCCCACCAGGATCTTCAGCCTCCGCTTCCTGCTTCTCCTCGCCTCCATCTTTGTTGCTCTCTGGCTGACTCTTCCCTGGCTCCTGTGGTTCACTGTCTGTCGTTGTCTCTTTGGCTTCTGCCTCGTCCTTTGTATCGGTGGTGGTGGGGACTAGCTTCTCCATGGAGACTTTGGGCATGTGGCCGAACGGGCAGGGGTGAACTTTGTACTCGAAGCGAGCTCCCCAGTGACCCATGGTCGGAGATCTGGAGGTAACCATTTCCTGCTCCCCTGTGAGGGGGTTGTTGACGTCTGTGGCCCAAGTAGCCCCCTCATCTCCCCCATCGGCTGGGTTGTACACCATAGTGCTCCTGGATCTGGGCCTGGAGGTGAGACAGTCACTGTGGGTCTCTGGTGACTGGTACTGCAGGGACCTGACCCTCTCCAGAGGATATGAGATGGCTGCTTCTAGCTTGATCTTCTCCACGGTCACTCCTGCCTTCTCCAGGGCGGCGTCCATCGAGGCTGCAGGGCTGGGCTGTGGAGAAGGCTCTGTAGGAGCCTCAGGCCTCTGGGTTGGGGTTTCCTTCGCCCCTTCGCAGACGGAGACTCTGGAGCTGGAATGATTCCTCTCTCTGGAGCCCAGCACATCTAACGTGGCTCCATACTCCTTCACAGAGGCCGTGGTGCTGGTCGTAGTTTCTCTCATACTCCCTTTCCTCTCAACCACCTTCCTCATGCTCCCTTTCCTGTGGATCACTTTCCTCTCAGGGCTCTTGATGTCCCCAGCCTCGGAGCGGGTGTCATCTCCCATCTCCAGGTGGTACCGGTACAGACTGTAGCCGTCAGAGCTGATGGACACACATGCAGATATATAATCAGTACATATCATCCTCACATCATCCATAAACACTAGACTACTGTACTGTACATGAATGAGCCGACCATTCAGTCTTTCTCATCTGGAGTCATTATTAAAGAAGTTATTAAACCTGTTGATGGAGCTGTGGCGGAGCAGGGAGGACGGGTCGCAGACCGAGGATACCCCCGACTGGGTCCTGACCAGGTCGTTGTGGTCCACCCCGGCCAGCTTCTCCAGGGCATTCATCATACGCCCAGAGAACTCCTCCAGCTGACCCAGCCGAAGGTCCACCGTCTGCAGGGAAGCCTTCATGGAGTGCTCCCTCTCGTTCACCTCCTCCAGACGCATCGACATGTTCTCCACCCTAAAGAGGAGAGAGAGTCAACAGAACCACAACTCTTTTATTCAATTTTTTTTTTTACTCACCCTGCCGACTACACCAAATGTATTGTGGGAGATTTACTGATAACTATGAATAACTGTAGCGAATACTGAGACAGTTCTACAAGGCTCATTTAAATGTAAGTAGTTTCCCCCCAAAGAGAGAAGACCATAGCTGTCCGGTCTCTAGCTGTCCGGTCTCTAGCTGTCCGGTCTCTAGCTGTCCGGTCTCTGACCTCTCAGATGTGACCCTGATGCGTTCGTTGTTAGACGACTGCTCCTCGTCCTCCTTCTCTCTGAAATACTCCTCCACACACTGCTCCTCAAACTCGTACAGAACCTTCAGCTCCTCGGCATTCAGCAGCAGCTCTGTCAGACGGAGAAACACACGTCACACGCTGGAGCCACGGTTGGTGGAATTAAACTGCTTCTGAAACCTGGTAGAAACACACTGAAATCAGTCTTGGAAGGAGCAATCAGCCAACCCAGCCAACCAACCAGACAGCCAACCAACCGGCTGGCCAGCCAGAAAACCATTTCAGCCAGCTAGCTAATCAATCAACCAGGTCATCCAAAATCACTCAACCAATCAACCAGTCATCCAATCACTCAACCAATCAACCAGTCACCCAATCACTCAACCAATCAACCAGTCACCCAATCACTCAACCAATCAACCAGTCATCCAATCACTCAACCAATCAACCAGTCACCCAATCACTCAACCAATCAACCAGTCACCCAATCACTCAACCAATCAACCAGTCACCCAATCACTCAACCAATCAATCAGTCATCCAATCACTCAACCAATCAATCAGTCATCCAATTAGTCAACCAATCAATCAACCAGTCATCCAATCAGTCAACCAACCAATCAATCAGTCATCCAATCACTCAACCAATCAACCAGTCAACCAATCACTCAACCAATCATCAGTCATCCAATCACTCAACCAATCAATCAGTCAACCAATCACTCAACCAATCAACCAGTCATCCAATCAGTCACTCAACCAATCAATCAGTCATCCAATCAGTCAACCAATCAGCCAACCAATCAACCAGTCATCCAATCAGTCAACCAATCAATCAACCAGTCATCCAATCAGTCATCCAATATCCCCAAAACCACTAACGTAGTCCTTTGTTGTCCCTGTCGTCCTGCTCTCCCTCTGTTCTCCTCTTGCAGCGGCGACAGACGTGCTTCAGAACGATGTAGATGTGGCTGAAGATGATGAGGGGCGGAGGGAGGAGGGGCCGGTCGTGGAACTTCATGATCAGCTGGTAACGCTGGAACTTCCAGATCTGGTTGGAGACGGACTTGACCTCTAAGAAGGTGTTGCTGTTGGTCAGAGGTCAGGAAGGAAAAGCGGATCCAATCAGGGAGTTGCTTTTACCAACGGGGTTAAATCTTCACAACATCACAACACAGTCAACTACATGAATGAACCAGGTTAAATCCCCAGGTCTCCTACACAACATCACAACACAGTCAACTACATGAATGAACCAGGTTAAATCCCCAGGTCTCCTACACAACATCACAACACAGTCAACTACATGAATGAACCAGGTTAAATCCCCAGGTCTCCTACACATCATCACAACACAGTCAACTACATGAATGAACCAGGTTAAATCCCCAGGTCTCCTACACAACACAGTCAACTACATGAATGAACCAGGTTAAATCCCAATGTCTCCTACACAACATCACAACACAGTCAACTACATGAATGAACCAGGTTAAATCCCAATGTCTCCTACACAACATCACAACACAGTCAACTACATGAATGAACCAGGTTAAATCCCCAGGTCTCCTACACAACATCACAACACAGTCAACTACATGAATGAACCAGGTTAAATCCCCAGGTCTCCTACACAACATCACAACACAGTCAACTACATGAATGAACCAGGTTAAATCCCCAGGTCTCCTACACAACATCACAACACAGTCAACTACATGAATGAACCAGGTTAAATCCCCAGGTCTCCTACACAACATCACAACACAGTCAACTACATGAATGAACCAGGTTAAATCCCCAGGTCTCCTACACAACATCACAACACAGTCAACTACATGAATGAACCAGGTTAAATCCCCAGGTCTCCTACACAACATCACAACACAGTCAACTACATGAATGAACCAGGTTAAATCCCCAGGTCTCCTACACAACATCACAACACAGTCAACTACATGAATGAACCAGGTTAAATCCCCAGGTCTCCTACACAACATCACAACACAGTCAACTACATGAATGAACCAGGTTAAATCCCCAGGTCTCCTACACAACATCACAACACAGTCAACTACATGAATGAACCAGGTTAAATCCCCAGGTCTCCTACACAACATCACAACACAGTCAACTACATGAATGAACCAGGTTAAATCCCCAGGTCTCCTACACAACATCACAACACAGTCAACTACATGAATGAACCAGGTTAAATCCCCAGGTCTCCTACACAACATCACAACACAGTCAACTACATGAATGAACCAGGTTAAATCCCCAGGTCTCCTACACAACATCACAACACAGTCAACTACATGAATGAACCAGGTTAAATCCCCAGGTCTCCTACACAACATCACAACACAGTCAACTACATGAATGAACCAGGTTAAATCCCCAGGTCTCCTACACAACATCACAACACAGTCAACTACATGAATGAACCAGGTTAAATCCCCAGGTCTCCTACACAACATCACAACACAGTCAACTACATGAATGAACCAGGTTAAATCCCCAGGTCTCCTACACAACATCACAACACAGTCAACTACATGAATGAACCAGGTTAAATCCCCAGGTCTCCTACACAACATCACAACACAGTCAACTACATGAATGAACCAGGTTAAATCCCCAGGTCTCCTACACAACATCACAACACAGTCAACTACATGAATGAACCAGGTTAAATCCCCAGGTCTCCTACACAACATCACAACACAGTCAACTACATGAATGAACCAGGTTAAATCCCCAGGTCTCCTACACAACATCACAACACAGTCAACTACATGAATGAACCAGGTTAAATCCCCAGGTCTCCTACACAACATCACAACACAGTCAACTACATGAATGAACCAGGTTAAATCCCCAGGTCTCCTACACAACATCACAACACAGTCAACTACATGAATGAACCAGGTTAAATCCCCAGGTCTCCTACACAACATCACAACACAGTCAACTACATGAATGACAGGTAATCCCAGGTCTCCTACACAACACAGTCAACTACATGAATGAACCAGGTTAATCCCATGTCTCCTACACAACATCACAACACAGTCAACTACATGAATGAACCAGGTTAAATCCCCAGGTCTCCTACACAACATCACAACACAGTCAACTACATGAATGAACCAGGTTAAATCCCCAGGTCTCCTACACAACATCACAACACAGTCAACTACATGAATGAACCAGGTTAAATCCCAGGTCTCCTACACAACATCACAACACAGTCAACTACATGAATGAACCAGGTTAAATCCCCAGGTCTCCTACACAACATCACAACACAGTCAACTACATGAATGAACCAGGTTAAATCCCAATGTCTCCTACACAACATCACAACACAGTCAACTACATGAATGAACCAGGTTAAATCCCCAGGTCTCCTACACAACATCACAACACAGTCAACTACATGAATGAACCAGGTTAAATCCCCAGGTCTCCTACACAACATCACAACACAGTCAACTACATGAATGAACCAGGTTAAATCCCCAGGTCTCCTACACAACATCACAACACAGTCAACTACATGAATGAACCAGGTTAAATCCCCAGGTCTCCTACACAACATCACAACACAGTCAACTACATGAATGAACCAGGTTAAATCCCAATGTCTCCTACACAACATCACAACACAGTCAACTACATGAATGAACCAGGTTAAATCCCCAGGTCTCCTACACAACATCACAACACAGTCAACTACATGAATGAACCAGGTTAAATCCCCAGGTCTCCTACACAACATCACAACACAGTCAACTACATGAATGAACCAGGTTAAATCCCCAGGTCTCCTACACAACATCACAACACAGTCCAACTACATGAATGAACCAGGTTAAATCCCCAGGTCTCCTACACAACATCACAACACAGTCAACTACATGAATGAACCAGGTTAAATCCCCAGGTCTCCTACACAACATCACAACACAGTCAACTACATGAATGAACCAGGTTAAATCCCCAGGTCTCCTACACAACATCACAACACAGTCAACTACATGAATGAACCAGGTTAAATCCCCAGGTCTCCTACACAACATCACAACACAGTCAACTACATGAATGAACCAGGTTAAATCCCCAGGTCTCCTACACAACATCACAACACAGTCACTACATGAATGAACCAGGTTAAATCCCAGGTCTCCTACACAACATCACAACACAGTCAACTACATGAATGAACCAGGTTAAATCCCAGGTCTCCTACACAACATCACAACACAGTCCACTACATGAATGAACCAGGTTAAATCCCCAGGTCTCCTACACAACATCACAACACAGTCAACTACATGAATGAACCAGGTTAAATCCCCAGGTCTCCTACACAACATCACAACACAGTCAACTACATGAATGAACCAGGTTAAATCCCAATGTCTCCTACACAACATCACAACACAGTCAACTACATGAATGAACCAGGTTAAATCCCAAGTAATGACCAGGTTAAATCCCCAGGTCTCCTACACAACATCACAACACAGTC